>NW_004949168.1:1755785-1760681 GCF_000317375.1 Microtus ochrogaster | reverse complement strand
CTCTCTCTCTCTCTCTCTCTCTCTCTCTCTCTCTCTCTCTCTCTCTCTCTGCATGTGTTTTTAAGTCTCCAGGCCCAGTTCTTGGCTCATGTACCAACCTGTAGTGGTATGGGCACTACAAAGTAGTACTGTAGAGGGTAGAGCGTAGAGCAGACGCTGTGCTTTACAATGTGGCAGAATGTAAATTAATATAAATGTGGCAGAATGTAAATTAATATAAATGAGTTAATTTAAGTTTTATGAGCTACTTTGGAACAAGCCTAAGCTAAGGCCAAGCTTTCATAATTAATAAAAAGTCTCCATGGCATTATTAGAGAACTAGAGATATGAAGACCCATTATAAATGTATTCTTGTTTTAACATTCAGTAATTATTTAAGCTTATTAACATTAAATTAATATTTTATGATCCTGAAAATATGTATATAAGTACATATGTATATAAGATTTAGAATGGGGAAAGAGGCTGACTATAGAATTCCATCTATTTTAAAAATTATGTCATGAGACCAAAATTATTTTAAAAAGGTCTTTAGGCCAGCTGGACTGGGACTGAACAAGCATGTGATCAAACCAGACTCTCTGAATGTGATTGACAATGAGGGCTGACTAAGAAGCCAATGAAAAGGGCACTGGAATTTGATTCTACTGCATGTACTGGCTTTTTGGGATCCTAGTCTGTTTGGATGCACACCTTCCTAGGACTGGATAGAGCGGGGAACCTTGGACTTCCCACAGGGTAGGGTACCCTGCCCTCCATTAGGGCTGGAGGGGGAGAGGGGAGAAAAAGTGGGGGAGTAGGAGGGAAATGGGAGGAGGGGATGAGGGGGATATTTTCAATGGCATAATTTATAAAGCAATTATAAAATAAAATAAAATGTTTGAATTTAAAAAAAAGGTCTTTTTCAGAGAAAGAATGTTTAAATTAAAGGATTACATAAAACCACTTGACTACAAACAAGCTAGAAGTATCTGAGTAGAAACAACAGCTTTTCCTTTTTTTTTTTTTTGCTTCATAGACATCGTATCCCTGTAAAAAGTCATGCTTGAGTTAAAGTCCTTCAGCTACTGAAGAGATCATTTGCCCAGATCCCTGTACTAGTGACATAAAAACACTTCACCTGTTTCACATACTTTTGCTTTCTGTGATTCTCTAAGTAATTATTTGTTACTTAAAATTTGTTATTTGTTATTCTTAAAATGTTGACTTTGTAATTACCCTTGTTTCTAAAAAAGTCATCTTGCAAGGACGCTGCATGTTGCAACTTTAAACAACTTATTTTGACTAAGTATATCAATGGGATGGTTGTTGTAGCAATCACAGCAGGTGTTTGAAAATGCAAACTTAAAACTTTTAAAAATTAAGTTGGACTATAGTCTTTTTTAAAAAAAAAACTTATTTACCTACAGAGCGTATAATTTTATAAGTATGAATGAATCTTGAGTTAGCAAGTTGAAGGTGTAGTAGCCATTTAAGAACTGGTTTCTTAGCCTGGTGGTGGTGGCGCACGCCTTTAATCCCAGCACTTGGGAGCAGAGGCAGGCAGATCTCTGTGAGTTTGAGACCAGCCTGGTCTACAAGAGCTAGTTCCAGGACTGGCTCCAAAAACACAGAGAAACCCTGTCTCGAAAAAAAAAAAAAAAACTGGTTTCTTAATGTTTTTCTAAATATTAAAGTATTTAATGTAACCATTTCTATGCAATATACATAGATAAACATAACATCCAGGTATTTAATTTCAAAGCCCACAACTATAAAGAAAAATGACTGTTTATATGAGACCCCCATTTAAAACTTTGGGTAACAAATAGCAAAGACTGCAACAGATGTATGACATGAGTAAACAACATATTTTAAATGTCTTGCTGGGCGAGTATCTCTGTTCTCTTCCTTCTGTCTGTTATGTCACATATATTGTAAAAGTTGAGTAAGTGGCTCAATTTATATAAATTTTTGTTAAAATACTGTAATAGTGTCATGCCATTATAATTGATTTTAAAGATAAAAAACTAAGAAATTCAGGGGAGTTGTTTGTTTTTACTTTTGTCTGTGGTTTTTTTGAGACAGGGTTTCTCTGTATGTAGCTCTGGTTGTTCTAGAACTCACAGAGATCTGCCTGCCTCTGCCTCCCAAGTTCTGGGATTAAAAGGGTGTACTATAGTGCCTCATTCATGCTAGGCAAGAAACTATCTACCACCAAACTATATTCTCTGCCAATAATTAGGTTTTAAATCTTATTTTCAGTTTTTTTTAAAAAATAAAAATGTAGGAAACAGGAAAAAAAGATTTTAAAAAATCATTTCCTTTTTATCAAAGGTAGGTTTGATAATCTTTCTGAATTAAAGTAGCAAGGTGCTTAAATTAATAATGTGATAACAACTGTAAGTATTAAATGCTAAAATACTAGAAACAATTTCTCCAAAAAATTAAAGTCTGAATTTAGACGCTTAGCTCTAACCATTCTGATCTAGACAAAATGGTGGTCAGTCATAAGAAACAGAAAATAAAGTAAGCTGTTCAGCAAGAGCCCTCACATAGGAAATATGTGCCAACAGCTGGAAGCAGAACATGATATTGTTAAATACATAGCTCCTGAATGATACTTCTGTGTATGACTATGGACATAAACTAATGCTGTTTTCTAGATACCCAACAAAAGTATGCACTGAGAAACCAAAACCTACCAGAAATAAGCTTTAAGTTTAAAAACATGAAATACATCAAATTAAAATGAACTCATATTTAAACAGTATTAAAAATTACACCTACTTTCCAGACAGCCAATTTCTCCTCCCTCTCACTCCTCTCAGCCCCCTCAAGAGACAGACACCAAATCCGTGGCCTCACACATGCTAGGCAAGCGCTCTACCACTGGACCACATCCCCAGTCCTCCCATGTCTTCCCACGTCAGAGGGAAAAGATTACAACACTGAGAACACAGCAGTAGTACAAGCTTTAGGTTCACGTTGGTCTCCTTGTCTCCCAAACCCATCTACCATCTCAGAGAGGCCTGAGCGGATGTTGGGCATGTAATAAATGGGTTTGAATCATGACTGAAGAACTGAGCTGTGGGTACTCAATTTTTTTAATCATGTAAAACTGTTTGCCTCTGTATAAAACCACTGAGGTATTATCTATCTTGGTAACACCGGGCCAATACCAGCTGGACTCAGCCTAAGGAGCTATGGTACCTCCCACATATGGTTATTGTTTCAACATGACTGAAAGATCATCCAGAACAAAGTAGTTCAGTGTCTACTCACAAAGTGTTGAGAAATGAAAACGCCATGGACAGTCCTCCCCCAACGATTAAACACTTGTACAATGACCTTGGTACTGAGGCTTCCTATGCAAGCCTGTCAGAACGCCATCTTTTCTCTTACAATTCTATTTTGATGTCCTACTGTATGTTAATGGCGTATAAGCTCCATAAGATGAATACTCAATTTATACAAGTTCTATCACAAAGTGAATTATTATTTATCATGATTTATTTATGATGATCCATTCTATTCTGTCATCTGTATTTTCTCTCAGAAACAGGCATATTAGAATAATAATAGAATATTTTTGAAGAACCATGGGTATAAAGTCATTGCTCATTTTTTTAAAAAGGTGTTTGTAAATTTCTGTGTATACATTTTTGAGTGTGGATTTGTGCACATGCGTATAGTGCCCACAGAGGCCAGAGGTCAGAGCTCCCTGGAACTTTAGAGATAGGCTGTTTATAAGATGCCTATATGGGTTTGGGAACTGAACTTGGGTCCTCTGCAAGAGCAGTATATACTTTTAATCTCTGAGCCATTTCTCTAGCCCCTACTGCTCATTTTTAATGGTTGTATAACTTTTTTGTTAATTTACTGAGCAAAGACTTGGGCTTTTGAAAACAAAGGAGCCTATCCACTATAGCGCTTAAAATTTTGCTGAATTATTATTGATTGTCCTTCTTCATCTTTTCCATTTCTGTACCTCAAGCATTCAGTTAAGGGCTAGTGCCTCCCTGACCCCTTTGAGACAGGGTCTTAGTATGATTCCCAGGAGGGCCTTGAACTTTCAATATCCCTGCCTTAGCCTTTCCAGTGCTAGGAATATAGGTGGTGTTTTGAAAATATTCACCAAAAAAAAAATCATTGTTTTTAACCCAAGTGCATGAGATTCCATCATTATGAACCACCTAAAAACTAATTTTATGTTAGATTCAATATTTTCATGAAGCCATAACCTTTCAAATTAAACAACTGAACAGTTGACTCTGTAGTTATTTCAAATGTTTAAGTTGGCTAATTTAAAGGCAAGCCACATCAGAATTCACAGCTATACAATTACATAAATTCAGTAACTTGCAAAATTTCTTAAAGACTAAATTTTTTCACTACCAACTTCTCAGACAAATCCCATTTTCACTGAACTAAGTAAGATTTAAATGGACATAGAAAGGTTCCTAAGCTATTCCTTTACAGAAGGTTGAAATACATGTGTTAAAAGGATATGATACATGGAAAATCCAAGACGACTCATGAACATATATTCATATGTTAGAGATGCTGGAAATTTCAGAGCTGCTGTCATAAATGGATAAACAAAATTAATGTAAAGTGTTGACCTATACCCTTTTTCTTCATCCCAACTTATTCCTTGCTAGTAGGCTCAATTTTCTCATTTGGGTTACTAGTTCAACAAAAGCCAGAAAAACCACAATCATGGTATCAGAATGTTATTTTATTGTATATTGATCATTTTACTGTAAATAATGGTGAACAGGAGTCAACAGATTTATATTCTTGCTTTAAAAAAAGAAATCACAGCCGGGCGGTGGTGGCACACGCCTTTAATCCCAGCACTCGGGAGGCAGAGGCAGGCGGATCTCTGTGAGTTCGAGACCAGCCTGGTTTACA
>NW_004949168.1:1737740-1755685 GCF_000317375.1 Microtus ochrogaster | reverse complement strand
TACAAGAGATAGTTCCAGGACAGGCTCCAAAACCACAGAGAAACCCTGTCTCGAAAAACCAAAAAAAAAAAAAAAAAAAAAGAAATCACAGACCAGTGAAGTTAGAGCATCTTGTCACAGCAAATTTCCCATGATTATGTATCAATATTTGCTCCAACTAATTGCTATCTCCTTCAGAAACAATCTTCTTTGACTTTCATGACCATGACATCTTTTCAATAATCAGAAGAACTAAAGAACTAAAGATTTGGTAAATCTTTTCAAGGAGTGATGAGACACAAAACTGTTTTGAGTCTGAAACCACAAAGGACAAAGAGGTGAATGTCACTGATGTGTGTAAAATGAAAACTTTGAGAAGGCTAAGGCTACAGGAGCAGCATATATGTGAGACACACACACTGCCCCACTACACTGACACACCAGCTCTTTTTCATGAGCTCCCACTGAGTTCTTAGGATGCTGTGAAAGCAGGGCAGGAAGCATGAGATGAGAGAGTATGAACTTAATAAGACAAAGGACTGGAATTCCACTCACTTCCTCATCAAATCAAAAGCCATAGACAGAGGAAAAAACCCTAGGGAAATGATCTATCACTTGACAAAACTGGAATCACCTCAGAGATAAGCCTCCAGGTACATCTATGAGATCATCTTGACTATGCTGGCCTGTGAGAATGTCCTAAGACCAGTGTTCCTAATGCTGCAACCCTTAATATAGCTTATGTTGTGGTGACCCCCGAACATACAATTATTTTGTTGCTACTTCATAACTGTAATTTTGCTTGTTACGAACTGTAATGCAAATTATTTGATATGTAGAATATCTGATATGCAACCCCCAAGAGTTAAAAATCACTGTCTTAAGTGATTATGTTAAGTAAGTTAGTTGAGGTGGGAAGACTCACTCTTTTTTGTTGTTTGCTCATTTGTTTGTTTTTTTCAAGAAAGGGTAACTCTGTATAGCCTTAGCTGTCCTGGAACTCATTCTGTAGACCAGGTTGGCCTCAAGCTCACAGAGATCTGCCAGCCTCTGCCTCCCAAGTGCTGTGATTAAAGGTGTGTGCTGCCACTGCCCAGACAAATCAGTCTTTTTAAATGTTTCTCTTTTATAGATTTTTGTTTATATATTTTTGAGACAGGGTCTCTCCCTGCTGTCCTAGAACTCACAATGTCCTAGAACTCACAATAAATGGCGCACACATGCATTTTATGTATGCAGATGCCCATGGAGGCCAGAAGAGGATGTCAAATCCCTGTGGAGCTGGAGATACAGGCTTTCATGTGCCACCTAACATGGATACTTGGAACCAAATGCAGGTCCTCTGGAAGAGTAAATGCCCTTAACCAGCAAGTCATTTCTCTAGCCCTGGAAGAGTGATACCATTCCCTGGGCTTTGGTCCTAGACTGTTCAAGCATTCATCTCCCTCTGCTTCTTGATGGTGCATACAGCATACTCCAGATGCCTCTAGCCCCTGCCACTACAAACCTCCTTGCTTTGATGGACTGTACCTTGTAACCGTACCACTCAATCCCTTCTCCCTGGTGTCAGGGTATTTTATCACAGAGACATGGAGTAATTAGCACAACTAGCGAAAAGTCTTGTGCAAAAGTTCACTGACAACCATAGTTTAGGCAAAGAGAAAGTACCAGTGGGAGAGGGCATAAATCGTTTATCTTTAATGGGTGGATAAAAACATCCTCCCGGTTCTATCACAAACTTTCCATTCAACAAGCAAGAGGGAATGTACAGTTACTTTGAACTGCTTTATCTCAACCATATTTCCCAGAATTCATTTTAGGAATGAATTCTATCATTAGACATGATAGACAGTCACATTTATATAAAATTTGGAAAGATGAAGTGAAACACCATCAAGATTGGATTATGTCTACAGAAGGTGGGAGCAGGTGCTCACATAGCTCACAAATGAAGCTGGCTGCTGCCTCACCTTGATGGAATGGCATAACTAGCTTTGTAACTGTACTACTTTCCTATGCAGCATCCTTCAGTTTCTTCAAACACTGGGCTAACTGTACATTTAAGTTAATAGCAAAGGACATGTGCTTTTCCTATGGAATGTACACATTCATGAGATGCTCCAATCTAGTTAGACCTGGCAGCCTATGTCTTCACAAGATCTAGTTTGTGCTTATAAGTTCAAACTTGTTCTTGCTTCCTTCTACTTTACAGTACCTTTTCTTTCCAACTGCCTTTCCCTATAGATGTCAAGTCCCACAGTCAGACACAAAGAAAACAATTTCACCAAAGCTCTTTAATGAGTTCCCACAAGGATAAGGGCCAAACCCATCTTTGTGTGTAATACGTACCAGCTGTGCTAGTTACCTTTCGTCACCTGTGGGCATATCTATGGAGCATTTTTGTGATTAATGATTGATGTGGTACAGTCCAACTCACTGTGGGTGAAGAAACCCCTGAGCAGGTGGCCTGGCTATCTATGAAAGCAGCTGAGGATTTCTCCATAGTCTCTACTTCAGTTCCTTCTCGGCTTCTCTTTATGACAGATTACAACCTAAGCCTATCAGAACACAGTCTAGGAATGGAGTTGTGTGAGGAGAATTCTGAGTGCTTGTGAGAACACTCCAAGAAAATGGTAAGAGTCTCATGACTTCAGTTTCTTCAAAACATGCAATTGTTCTTGGAATAGCAGATAGAGTTGAGTTTACTTCAGATTAGTCATTACCACTTGCTGTTGGTATTCAATTACATGTTTAAACTATCCTTTATATGCCTCTATGAAAATGTTTTGCCATTTTGTCTTTGTGATTGTATACAGCTTGAACTCAAGAGAGTTTTACCTTTTTCTTAACCCTCAGAGTATAAACTGTCTGAAGTTCTGAATAGAGTTGGCTCTGGCACGAGATTTTAGTAGACCTCATTTATCGCCTCCACTCTCCCAGGTCCCACTTCCTCTAGAGCAGTGACTTAAGCCAAATAAAGCCTATGTTATCACAGCAACAAAAAGCGAAGTAGGACACCAGTGGTTCTGCTTCTGTGATGAAATCCATACACTGTAAACACTTTCAGTAAGCCTAGCGTGGAAGGAAATTTCAAACTAATGAAGAATGCCTATTAAAAAAAACAAGAAAATACTATAGTTTATACTATATTTAATAGTAAAAGCCTGAGAGCTTTCTGCCTACAATCAGAAAAGAGGCAGATGTTCACTTTCACCACTATTAAAGCAGTACTACAAGTTCTAGCCTATGCGATACGTAAGACAAGATTTCAAATTTTTTAACCTTTTTATGTGTATGGGTGTTCTGCCTACATGTTTATAAGTACAGTGTTCAAGGAAGTCAAAAATGCTGTTGGATCCACTAGGATTGGAGTTACAGATGGTTATGAGCTGTCAAGTGGGTACTAGAAATTAAACCTAGGTCCTCTGGAAGAACAACATGTGATATTAACTGCTGAGCCATCATTCCAGCCCACAAGAAAAATACTTAAAAATCAGATTGTATAGGGAAGCTTTCCTATAGGGAAAGGATAATATCTGTATACAAAATCTTGAGAAATACTTTAAAAACTCCCTGAATACTAATATGTGGGTTGAGCAAAGTCAAAGTCTACAGAGCAGCAAAAGTAGTTATTTTGCTGTTGTTGTTTTGCCTGGATTTATATTGGAGGAAGGGTTTCCTGTAGCCCAGAGTGGCTTTGAACTCTCTACATAGCCAAGAATAACTTTAAACTCCTGATCCTACTTGTCTCTGCCTTCTAAGTGTGAAGATTATACACCTAAGCCACATGCCCAGGTATAGAATTACATTTTTATTTGAACTATGAACATGTGAAAACTGAATGTAAACATGACACGATTCACAACTGTATCACAAAAACTAAACTTTTACGCATAAAATTTTAAAAACTCCCATAATGAGATCGATAACTTGATAATTACAAAATGGTGATTAAAAAATATCAAAGTCCTACATAAATGGAGCGGCACATCATATTCATGTAGTAAAAGACTCAGAGTAATAAAGGTATCAGTTCTTCTATAGTGATATTTTGTTTATGATCTAACAAATAAAGCTTGCCTGGAGATCAGAGTGCAAAGCTAGCCACACTAGTCAGCCATGGAGGCCAGGCGGTGATGGTGCACACCTTTAATACCAGCACTAAAGAGGAATGTAAGGCAGTGTGAGACAGGAACTCACTCTCTTTTTCAATCTGAAGATTCTGTAGAGGTAAGAACTCTCTAGTGATTGACTGCTTTGCTTCTCTGATCTTTCAGCTTGAACTACAATATCTGTCTCTAGGTTTTTAATTATTCATGCTACATTCTTCCCAAATTCATCTTCAAGTCCAACCACTGTCAAAATTCAGCAATGTATCTGACACATGGATAAGCTTATTCTAAAAGTCACGTGGAAAGGCCTAAAGCCTAGACAGTACTAAGAAATGATTTTGAAGAAAAAAGAACTTACTAAATCTTGATGTTAAAGCACACTGTGTGACTACAGAAATAAGACATTATTATATTCTCAGAGGGACAGGAGAACAAACAAAGCCAAAATTTAAGAATTAGACACATTTCATAAAGGAAAAACAATCTTTTCAATTATTTTAGTAAGTGGTACCCATAAAACAAAAATTAATTTTTAATTAAACTTTAGACTGCATGCAAAATTAACTCGATGAAACCTAGACTTACGAACAAAACTGTAAAATTTTAGAGAAAACTCAGTAATAAAAACTTTCATGATCACTAATAGGGATGGGTTCTCTATGACATAATACCAAAGCACAATCCATAAAAGGAAAAACAATGATAAATTGGAAATCCTAAAGTTAAAAACCTTTGCACCACGAAAGCCCCTAGGACAATAAAAGATATACAACAAAGGGGGGAAAAAAGGAGGAGTGGGAAGGTGTATGTAACCGGGACAAGTATCTAAATCACATAAAGTATTTTAAAAATTCAACTCCGAGGTTGCTGCTGCTGTTCTCTAACACTACGGTCAGGTCTGGTTCTTGCTCCAAACAAAGTAGATAAATAAGGTTTATATCATGGTGTACACAAAGCAGACAGCTTACAAACCCACCAGAGCCAAAGCACACAGGGAACAATGCTCTCTACAGCAAGAGTAAGTAAACCTCATCATTTCAGGCCTAAGACAGTATTCTGTAAAACTAGGTGCCACCAGAAGTTTCTAAGTCCAAAGCTCCAGGATAAAAAAATTGCCCAGAACTTCAAAACACAACTATATTTCCAACACACAACCACCAGTACTTTGCAGGAAGCAATCGAGGCCTATCTCACTAGCCTCTTTAAAGTCATCAACTTGTCATGCTGTTCAAGACAAATGTAACTAAAGATAGCATCTAGTGCATTGCATATATCAAGAATGTGTTTGAGAATCTATTGTGGGGGTTGGGAAATAGCTTTGCTGGTAAAAGCACTAAATGCCAAGATTAATAACCTGACTTCAATCCTGAAACCTAACAGGCAAAAGACAAGAACTGACTGCTGAAAACTGTCCTTTGATTTCTGTACACATGCCATTGCTCATACACACATCACACATATATTTTTTTCTTTCTCTCTTTCTTTTTTGAGATAGGGTCTCACTGTTTAGCTCTGACTCAAGAGGGCCTCAAACTGACAGAGATCTTCCTGCCTCTGCCTCCCAAGTGCTGGTATTAAAGCTGTGTGCTACCATGCCTGGTCATAAAATTTATATTTTCAAAAAAGAATCCACTCAGGCTGGAGAGATGTCTCAGTCATTAAGATCTCTTATCCTTCCAAAGGGCCAAAGTTTGGTTCCTAGCACCTCCATGATAGTTTATGACCATCTATAACTCTAGTCCCAGGGAAACCAGCTTCCTTTTCTGGCCTGCAGAGGCACCACATATGTACACAATGCACATACATATATAAAGGCAAAACACTGTTAAGGGGGAAAAAATTCACTGCAATAAAAAATTTTACAGATTGAAATTTTTTCCCTTTTCTTCTTTTTTATTTATTTATTTATTTATTTATTTTTGTTTTTTTGTTTTTTTGAGACAGGGTTTCTCTGTGGCTTTGGAGCCTGTCCTGGAACTAGCTCTTGTAGACCAGGTTGGTCTCGAACTCACAGAGATCCACCTGCCTCTGCCTCCCAAGTGCTGGGATTAAAGGCGTGTGCCACCACCGCCCGGCTTTTTTTTTGGTCTTTTGAGACAGGGTTTCTCTGTGATTTTTGGAGCCTGTCCTGGAACTAGCTCTTGTAGACCAGGCTGGTCTCGAACTCACAGAGATCCACCTGCCTCTGCCTCCCGAGTGCTGGGATTAAAGGCGTGTGCCACCACCGCCCGGCTTCCCTTTTCTTCTTGTTATCAGTATTAGATCCACCCTCATGGGGTAAAACATACCTAGATATTTGATTGTGAGTAGAAAAAATAGGGAACAGAAATCAATTATTAGCAGATTCTTTCCATTTTCTTTTGTATGTGAAATTTTAATACAAATGTGAGATATAAAGGATTAAATAGAAATCAGCTTATTTCAGTGAACAAGTTTCAACAGTTCAACTTTGCAGCACCTATAAATAAACCTGTGAAATTTTTTTTGGGGGGGGGGCTCAACATTTGAAAAAAATAGTAATCCAACTAGAAAATAAGGAAAATATACTCAAACACTTCACTAAAAAATATACTGAAGGCACATATGTATATGAAAAGACATAGAACTTTATGAGTCACTAGGGAAATACCAATCAAAAGCAACAAGAGAGACACTGCTATATACCTATCAAAATGGTTAAAACAATGACATCTTCAAATACTGGAGAGGATATGAAGAAATGGCATCACCAATATGTGGCTGATGTGAATAGTAAATGTCACTGCAAAAGAGCATGGCAGCTTCTTAAAAAATTAATCAACATGCTTACCACAAAGCCAAAACAAAAAGAAATCTTTTTCCTCTAGACAGGGTTTCTCTGTGTAGCTTTGGAACCTGTCCTGGCACTAGCTCTGTAGACCAGGCTGGCCTCAAACTCACAAAGATCCGCCTACCTCTGCCTCCTGAGTGCTGGGATTAAAGGCGTGTGTCATCACTGCCTGCTATTTTCCTATTTTTAAAAGTCAGAATTGCAGTTGTCGGGGTTACCATGATGACGAAAGGGAATAAAAAGGGTAGCACAAAAGATACTTGTGACAGAATTTTATATTTTAACCACATTAATCCATTAGTGAGCTAAAATTAACATTAATTTATCAAAAGAAATACTATACTACACTGTACACATATAAATGAATCCATGTAACATTATAAAAACATAAATAAGGAATGTGAATTCTCTGTCAGTTTCCTGGTTATTATATTTCAAAAAGAAGTTACCATTGGGGTTCTGGTTGAAAGGTATATGGTATACAGCTTTCTATTATTTAACTTTAAAAATTTTTAAAAATTGGTATTTTGGTTGAATGTCTGTCTGGTGCCAGCAGAGGCCAGAAGAAGGCATTAAATCCTCTCCAACTGTTGTTAGAGATGGTGTGAGTCACCATGTGGGTGTACGGAACTGAAGCTGGGTCCTCTGAAAGAGCCATCAGCACCTTCGACCACTGAGTCATCTCTCCAGTACCAAATGTTCTATTATTTCTTATACCTGCATATGAGTCAATTATTTTCTTAAAATATAAAGCTTTTTGAAACTTAAAAAAAAAAATCCAGACCCAGATGGCTTCAATGATTAAAGGACAAAGTACTTTCAACCTTATATAAATTCAGAAAACTAGAACATATCCCACTCAAGGAGCCAACATCATTCTAGTATCAGAACTAAGTACATTTAAATACTATAAACTAACATCTATGAACAACGGCCTAAAACTCACTGAAACTTAACAATCTAAAAGGATGTCAGATCAATTCAAAAACCCAAATTGAATGAAATTACTGACTGATGAATAGGTCTATGCCTATGCAGGTCTATGCCTTGGTGTTCAGATTGAGGTCAGATGATGACTTTATCCCCTTTTCAGGAACTCAATGCCTACCTCTGTCTGATCTACATCCTTGCAGCTATCAGGCAAAACCTTTGGAATGTACAAACTTAACAAACTACTAGTTTCCAGCAACCCCAGAGCTAGTAATGTTATCGGATAACATCCAATACCTACAGTTTCTCCCTTTGCAATGACCCATCCACCTTTCGTTCCTATCAGTGAATTTGGAAAATGTTCTGACTTTTGACTCCTTTAATTTATTTCCAGAGTTCATATAACTGCTTCTATACTGGAACATCTACATTGGAACATGTTATTCAGGGCAACTTGAATCTGTGTTCCCAGGACAGTCACTTATATTTGGCCCAAAATAAACATTTTACCCTTTGAGTTAGAGCTTTGTCTTACACTGACAGAAGAAAAATGAAAGACAATTGTACTGGAGTTTGAGAAATAAAAATGGGGCAAGCAAGCTGGAGATTGCAGCAGCTGCCAGGAGATGAAAGAGGAGAAAAAGGAAAATTATACTTTCTGAATTAGCTATCAAGAAAGCAGACAGGCTCAGCAATGGTAGTCTGCAGCAGTCACATGAGGGCGGTGAGGGATGTATGTAGATAGAGATCTTCTGAGAATGAGAATGCCAAAGTCAGACCTCAGAAAGCAGGCAGGCTTTACATCAAGGGTCTGTAAGCAAATATACCCCAGACAGATGTTACTGGGATATAGGTATAATCCTCATCAAGGTGAGAGATATTCCTCTACATCTTATGTCTTTAGGTTTGCCACCTTCTTTTCTCCTTCTGGGTTCAGATTGTCCTCTTGGGACTGCAAAATGGGATTTTCCCCTTTACTAAAGATGGTCTCGGCCTTGCCTGTACAAGAGAAGCTCCTGTTATCCACACAAGTATTATCAACTCTAACTAAACCTTTTGTAAATTTATAGATCATCAACCAGGCTATTGTACAGAGGATATCACTGTGTTAATATTCATGCATCCAAGTGGGACCACTTTTTGCACCAGAAAAGATCTTATGGGCCAAAGAACATGCCACTTTTACCAGAGGAACCTGACATAGTTATGATGGCGGTTTGAATGACAATAGCCTCCATATGCTGATATATTTTAATGTTTAGTCATCAGGAAGTAGAAGTGTTTGGTCTGATTAAGAGGTGTGGCCTTGTTGAAATGGATATGGCCTTGTGAAGGAAGTAAGTCACTGTGGGAGGACCTTGAGGTTTAAAAAGCCCACACCAGGCACAGTCTTCTCTCCACTCTCCTCTACTCTCCACTTCCCTCCCTCCCTCTCTCTCTGCCTACTGCCCAGGAATCAGGATGTGAAGCTCTCAGCTACAGCTACAGTGCCATGCCTGTCTGCTTCCAACCAGATGATCATGGTTCCTCTTCACAGCAAGGTAATAGGAACTATGCTTTATTTCCCAAAAGGTGCCATGGAAGCAGGCAGCTGCAAACGGCCCTTTCATTCCATCCTCCAGCCCATTCATCTCCTATCACACACTAAAGCCATTAAAACAATAAAGTACTGACACAGAGACAGAAACTTTAATCAATGAATGTGGTAGGGAAATTGACCTGTACATATTTGGTTAATTGATTTTCAACAAAAGGGAAAATCTTTTCAGAAAGAGTGGTAGATCAATTTTACATTCATAAACAAAGAAATGAAACTTGATCCACCTCACAGCACACATAAAAATAAGCTCTAAATTGTTCTTAGTGTAAATGTAAGAGAGAAAACAGAAAACCTAAAAGGGGTAAGAAAACAGCAAAAAATTTGTGACCTTGAATTATGTAAAGATTCTTAAACAGAACACAAAAGTTTCAAAAACTATTAACTGCAAATACTGTTAAGAACAACGTTCGGTAAACATTGTTAAAAGACAGATGTGTAAATAGTTCAAGACCATCCTTGGATATAAAGCTAATTCAAAGTAACTTTGGATTACATGAGGCCCTGTCTCAAGAAATAAGGGGGGGGGGCAGGTAGAGAACAGAAGAGTATAGGGAGAAGTAGGGCAAGAGGGGATATAAGAAAGAGGGGCAGGGGAAGGAAAGAGAACAGAAAGAAGGGGGACAGGGAGAGGTCAGGAGAGGTAAAAAGGGAGGGAGGATTTAAGAAAAAGACACTACTAGGCATGGGTGGCAATACACCTATAACCTCAGCATTTCAAAATATTTCCAGATCAGCCTGGTCTAATTAAGGGGGGAGATGCTGTCTTAAAAAAATAAATAAATAAAATTTAAAAGTAATAGGGAAAAAACACAAGACAAATGGGGAAAATATGTATTTTTAAAAACCTATTTGACTTTAATACTCAGGAGAAGGCAGGTGCTGTGGAATAATGCTCTTGTACACTGTAAAAATTTGTCACCTGTATTAATTTAATAAAACACTGATTGGTCAGTGACCAGGCAGGAAGTATAGGTGGGGCAACCAGACTAGGAGAATTTGGGGAAGAAGAAAGGTAGTGACAAAGCCACAAGCCAGAGGCAGAGGAAGCAAGATAAGAATGCCTCACCGAGAAAAGGTACCAAGCCATGTGGCTAAACATAGGTAAGAATTATGGGTTAATTTAAGTTATAAGAGCTAGTTAGGGAGGCTGGAGAGATGGCTCAGTGGTTAAGAGCATTGCCTGCTCTTCCGAAGGTCCTGAGTTCAATTCCCAGCAACCACATGGTGGCTTACAACCATCTGTAATGAGGTTTGGTGCCCTCTTTAGGCATACATGCAGATAGAATATTGTATACATAATAAATTTTAAGAAAAAGAGCTAGTTAGTAATAAACCTGAGCAATAGACCAAACAGTTTATAATTAATATAAGCCCATGCTTTTATTTGGGACTGAAGAGTTGTAGGACCAGGCAGGACAGAAACTTCTGTCTACAAGCAGGTGGGACTCAGTGAATCTGAGGTCAGCTTGGCACTCATACTAAGTTTCAGGCCAACCACAGTTACATATAGTGAGAATGTCTCAAAAATAAAATAAAATATAATAAAAATTTTAATCTATTTGGTTAAGGACTTGTACCAAAACAGTCAGATACATATACATGTATGTAAAAATGTATATTTAAAAGGTAATCTTCACATTTAACCAATGTGCATGGATATAAAAGAAAACAAAAGGATATTTAATATCCTTAGCCATTAGAGAAATACAAACTAAAGCAATATACTTCTATACACCTCCTTCCAAAAGGCTGAAGAGATGGCTCAGCAGTTAAGAGCATTTGTTGCTTTTGCAGAAGAGCTAGATTTCATTCCCAGCACCTACATGGTGATTCACAGCTATCCTTAACTCCAGTTCTATACACTCTCTTCTTACCTCCAAATCACCAGGCACAAATGTGGTGAACATACACACACATACAGGAAAAACATTCATGGGCATAAAATAAATCTTAAAAAAAAAAAAGGCTAAAGGTAGGAAGAGTAACTAAGGCAGACAAGGACACCTGGAGCCCATACACCAAGTGGGATTGTCGTTCGGTGCAATCATGATGAACAATAAAGCTAAACACATTATACAACATTGCAATCTCACTTATTTACCCAAGAAGTGAGGGCTTGTGTCTACAAATACTAATTAAAAATAAAACCCACCTTGTTCTTTCCAAGGTGTAAGTGAAATTTCACTATTTATAGCTTCTCTGTAAACTCTCACCAGTGTTTTAAAAAGAATTTTGGGTGAAATGTTGAGTCTTAGCTTTCTTTGTATTTTCTCTATGTACCTCAAGCTGGCCTTAAACAGTCCCCTGCTGCCTCTCGCTCCCATTAACAGTTTAGAAAAGCATCTTTGAAAAGAAACAAACAAACCCCACATTATATTCGGGGTGAGGGATGTGTGCAGGTCAGAGACAACTTTGGGAGGCAGTTCTCTCTTACTGTGTCAGTTCCTGGAATCGAACTCAGGATGTCAAGGCTTGACAACAAGTACCTTTACTCCTCCAGGTATCTTACTGGGTCAATTTTGGTTTTTATCAGATGGGGTCTCATTCCATTCCAGACTACCATGGAACTTTCTATAGAGGCCAGGCTGTCCTGGAACTTATAGTCAATCCTACTGCAGTCTTCCAAATGTTGGGATTAAAAGTGTAAACACCATACCTGACTTGTGTATGTAGTATATACTTATATGCCTATCTGTATGTATGGGTGCACCAGAGGGGATAAAGAGCTCTCTATCTCTCTCCCTTTATCCCCTTGAGACAGGATCACTTCCTGAAGCTGCAGCTCTGTTTAGTAGGTTGATATGACTGCCTGCAAACCTGTCTTCATCCCCTACCCCAGCTTTTTAGAGGTGCTGGGACCCAAATTTGGGCCTTTGCTTATACAGCAAGCATTGAACCATCTATCTCTCCAATCTACTCCATCCTGTCCTTTTTTTTTTTTTTTAAATAGGGTGTCTATTGTAGATCAAGCTGGCCTGAAACTCCTTAATCCTCCTGCTCTAACTCCCAAAGTGCTAGAGGCATATGCCACCATAGCTAGCTAAATGTTTTTAAATTGTTTTTATTTTTAGAAAGGGTCTCATGAATTCCAGGCTGGCCTTGAGCTCTTTATTCTCCTGCCTCCACCTCCAGAGTGCTAGGATTACAAAATGACACCTCCACACCCAGTTATGTGGTGCAAGGAATGGAACCCAGGGCTTCTGCATGCTAGGCAAGCACTCTATCAGCTGAGCTACAACCCAATCCCTTCTTCAAGCACTTAAGATCAGGCAGTGAAGATAGCAATCTTCATTTCAGTTTGCCTGGTGTAGGAAGTTACTGTTCTTTGAATACCTAAGGGCCATTATCTATAAAAGTGGCTATTTTTACAATTTTGCCTTTAGATTACTCTGTAGCAGTTTTTTCACCTTGCTTAGCTCCTGAGGAAGTTAGTGGAAACTTTGTGTTCTGTTTCTTTAGTGTCAAACCACTATAAAAGTTAACAGGGTTTTTTTTTTTGTTTGTTTGTTTTTGTTTTTGGTTTCGAGACTGGGTTTCTCTGTAGCTTTGGAGCCTGTCCTGGAAACAGCTCTTGTAGCCCAGGCTGGCCTTGAACTCATAGAGATCTGCCTGCCTCTGCCACTATAGCCAGCTAGCATTACAGTTTTAATGTTACTTGGCAGTAATTTATTATTAAGAATACAAATAATGAAAACCTATTAGGATAAAATGCAAACTTCAATACCCTAAATAATTACAATGTTCAAAACTTCACATCTTTAAGAAATCAATATACTTTCTAAGTTCTTTGGACTTGGGATTTAAAAGCCCCCCACCCCTTTTTGAGATAGAGTTTCACTTAATATCTCTCAGCAAACCTCCTTCCTCAAGAAAAAGGGGAAGGTATTATAAGAGCACTTTAAAAGGGCTATCCACCACCCCCACATGCCCTCATGCACACACCGAGAAACTTTAGGTGAGGGGTATTAATTAGATTGATTGTAGTTTCTATTTCAAAGACGGCCTTGAACACCTGATCCTTCCCCTCTTACCTTGGACGTGCTGAGATTAAAGGGGTTCTCCAACTAACCCAGCTAAAAATCTTTCAAAGTATTAACATAAGGTATGCATCATTGTTAAACTTAAGTCACTTAAAGCTAAACATGGTGGCATAGGCCAGTAAGCCCAGAATGTAGGAGAGTGAGGCAGGAGGATCAAGAGTTAGAGGACAGGCTGGGCTACAGTGTAACACTGTCTCAAAGTCCACCTCTCCTCCCCCAGTTATACACATAGACTGTCTGAGATAAAGAGCTTCCTACATGTGCACTAAGCTATTGGAGAGTTTGTGACTCAGGCTTCCTAATAATCAGTGGAGTCTTAAATTTCAATCTAGCTGCCCCTAACACAAATCCCATCTCCACTGGAGAACAGAATATATCTGTCAGTTTTTAACTTTTGAATACATTTTGCTCACTTGTTGTGGGAAGGGGCAACGCTCAGGAGTAGTCAGTTCTTTCTTTGCAACGTGTGAGGTCCTGGGGATCAAACTCAAGGCTTTGTGGCAAGCGCCTAATAACCTGCAGAGACATCTTGAAAGCACTGCAACTGTAGCTTCTTCAACTTTATCATACATAGCTGAACTCAATCAGAAATACTAAAAATACAAAACTAAACACTTAAAACTGCCCAACTAATTGAAATAAAAGACCAAATTATAAATTCACTCACACAAATTGTTAGCATTTGCTTTATTAAAGTAAAACTCTGTTCTTTGACAAATTAAATTTTAAAATAAATTTGCACACCTTTTTTAGGTCAAGGACTTTTAAAGGGTTTTACAAATATTAAAAACAAGCACTCTTGGTAATTACTGCAACATATGTAAATGATGTTTGCACATAGTTGTGACAGTGAACACATATTTAAAGAAAAAGGGACAAGGTCAGGTACACGCATATCACGCACATACACACACTGTAATCCCAGGTATCAGTAGGCTGAGATAAAAGTTAAGGCTAGCCTAGGGAGCCCACTGTTTCAAAAAAGAAAAACTTAAATAGGCAAAAAAAAAAATGTTTAGAATATTAAAGTCCTTAATAAAGTACTATGTAATGTTTTACGCAATCTTTAAGTCTGAAAGGATCTCAAAATGTAGTGAAGAAAAGTATGAGGAAAACCAATGCTTATAGCACCATGCATTCGGTTTTCTCACACATACAGAGTATGCGCAGATATACACCTTTATTTATATATGAACTTTTAAGAAAAATTATCTAGAAAAAAACAATCAAGAAACAAGCATTATTTTAAGGGCAGTGGCATGAAATTGAAATGGGAGCGATCTTGGGGATCTCTGCTTCTTCGTATTTGAATTTTTACAATGAAAACATATTCATAAGAAAAGAACTTAAAAATGTACACCTAAACTACTTTTAAATAATTTACAACCAATAGTATTGGCTGTACTGAGATTTCATTTCCTTCTATTTTTGTTGTAGTGAAAAACAGATGACAGCAACAAATCCCTTTACCTGGCAATGAAATGGCAGAGCTGGGGGAGGGGGCACTCTGAAGAAACAGGACTTTTCAGTTGACTCGGGCTTAGTAACCCAGCACACTCACAAAACTTATGGTACAAAACGAACGACGTGAAATACGGCGCCCTCGGTGCTGAAGATTGTTTTTAGAAAGCTTAACTAAGAAACCGAAAATGCCAAGTGTGTTTTCCAGGGGTGGGAATAGGAACGTGAAACCCTACACCACCTAAAAGAGGTCCACAGGACTGACAGCAGAGTGGACCCGGGAAAGCGCGGAGGTGGGGAAGGCTCCCGGGTCTTGCCTAGGTTTGGACTCAGCTAGGGGGTGTTAGGGGTGTGAAGTCCCCGAGGGTGGTCAACAGCGTCTCGGGGGGGGGGGGATATCCAACCCCCTGCGGAAGCCGAAGAAGGTGAACAACCTGATCTCTTTGGTCGAGCGGCGACAGCTCCAGAGAAGAGCAAAAGCGCCAACTTTTGCTCTCAACGTGGCATCTCCGTAAGGTTCAGCAAGTCTTCGCCGGAGTCTCAGCGCACAAGCGACCCCAACACCTTCCCAGGCCAGTGCCCACTCCCCACGGCCCGGCTCTCCCGAGGGAAGCCCATCCTGAGCCGCGCCTGGCAGCTTGCAAAGGAGACTTAGCCGGAGGAGGTGCTGGAGCGGTTCGCCGACACCCCACTTGACAACCAGCCTTCGGGGCGCCCTGGCCGAGGCACTGTCCTACCGCCAACAGCCCCGGCGGCGCCCCCTCCCCCACCTCTGGGCGGCGACCTCAGCGCCACCGCCCCGGGGCCCCCGCTCACCCAGGTAGCGGCTCCTCAGCCGGGACGGGTCTTCCAGCCCAAGGGACCTTTTCCTCACGTCCCACAACAGGTGCGGGCAGGAGCCACTCCGAGACATGGCTCTGCCGGGGCTGGGGTGGAAAGGGGAGACCACCACCGCGGGGGGTGGGGAAGGGAAAAGAGGGAGGGGACAGGCCGATCAACACCCAAGCGGCACCAGCACCATGCGCGCGCCGGGCCTCGCTGGCGCCGCGACTTAGATGGCGGCGGCGGCGGCCACGGCCGCGCCTTCTCCCCCGGAGCCCAGCGGCACCCGGGCCACAGCTCGCCTCATACTCTCTCTCCTCAGACTACCCAGAACATCTAGAGAGCAGCAACAGTCCCCTCCCTCGACCCCCCTGCCGCCGGAGGCGGAGGCGGCTGCGAGCTCCGCCCTCTCCTGCCTAGACCACGCCCCTCCAGGCCCTTCTCGCGAGATGACGCCCACCCGCGACAGAAGCCGGCGTGCGTCACCATTGCCCTCACCCTAGGAGCGTAGCTTCAGGCCGCTCTAGCCCACTCCTTAATTGTCTATGGATAAAAGAGGAATGACGGAAGCCGCTGAAGTTGGCCTCTCGGCTCGAAGGAAGAAGCCGGGCGTGATGACTCATGCATGCAATCCCAGCACTCGGGAGGCTGAGGCTGGACGATGGCGAGATCCAGACCAGCCTGGATTATATAGTAAGACACCATCTCGAAAAAAAAAAGCAAATAAAGGAAGCAAGACAGGTATGCGGAGTCATCTTTAGGTGGGCTACGAAAGCCCAGAAAGCTTATTTTAACTACAGCCTTCTAAATCAAAGTGAGGGACGACACTAAGAAGCGGCTTCAGTTTCCCCTCTCCAACATGGCCTCTAGAGCCGGAAGCAGGTGGGCGTCTGGTCCCGCCCCTTCCGCTCCACGAGGCCGGCCAATTAGAGCGGACCGCTCGGCCTACGCAAGCGCCTCGCCCTCCTCGCGCGAGCAACCGGGGCACGTCGACCTCTTTAGCACCTGTTGCCATGACTCCTCCTCCGTCTCCCCCGCCCTCTCGCAGGAGGCGGGCTGGGGCGGGCTTTTGCTGAAGCTCCGCCCCCTCAACCTTCTCCCGGCGCGGAGTCTAGGTGCTTGACCCCGGGCTGCCAGAGCCGGGGGAAGGGCGCCTTCGGGCAGAGGCGGACCCTTAGCGCTGTGGAGAGAGTGTGACGGAGCCGCCCTTCGTTGTCAGCCCGGAACGAGGACGCAGCGTCGCTCCTACCTAACTGCTGTCGATCCTGACCGACGCCGCCGAGATGGCAGCTGCCGGCGCCCGAGGCCTGCGGGCCTCCTACCACCGATTCATGGATAAAGTGGAGTTGTTGCTGCCAGAGAAATTGAGGCCGCTATACAACCACCCGGCAGGTAATGAATCCTGAACGGCTCGCAGAGAGGTCGTTCCTCTCCCTCCAAAACTGGGACATTAGAGGCCCAGTGACAGTTCAGTTACTGCAGGAATCTCAGAGTCCCAGTCTCGTCACCTGAAGGGAATCCCTCAGTTCTCCTAGTCTTTGCCCTTGTCTCATTTTGTGTCCCTTCCCAAAGCCAAATAGCTCCACCGGGTGCCCTTGTTGACTTTTACTGCCGGCTCTCCTGTAAGCACTCACTCACTACTCATACCCCCGACCTTGTCTCCAGACTTGAACCTTAACTTCTGCCACAAAGGGGGTCTTGGGCCGCCCTGAAACTCCCATTCTACTCCACTTTTTCTCTCCGTGGATTTATAACACACGTGAGAAAGAGCCGAATAGCTGTCTGATCTCAGCAGAGGGTTTGGACTAAAGGTCATACTTCAGCTCCTGTTGGCAGAGGCCCGCGGAGCCAACCCTTCCCAAAATTGGACGCTTCCCCACTCCCCTTCCCAGTCAATGTCACTCCTGTTCCCTAGATCCAGTATAAGCCAATCATTACGCAATCCCTGACCAGGCTCTGTCTGAGGCTTTTTTTTTTTTACGCGGGCAGATACGAATTCTTTTCCAACACTTACCAAGGTGTGACCTTGGGCAGAATTCTACACCTCTGTCCTAGCCCTAATTCTTGTAAAATATATTCATTCTGAAAATAAAAAATAACATACATGCGTGATACTTTGGGGATGTTAGCTGTCATTAGTGCTAGATAAGTAGTCTTGAAGTTGAAAACAATTCTTTTTTTTTTTTTTTTTT
>NW_004949168.1:1712856-1737640 GCF_000317375.1 Microtus ochrogaster | reverse complement strand
TGTAGACCAGGCTGGTCTCGAACTCACAGAGATCCACCTGCCTCTGCCTCCCGAGTGCTGGGATTAAAGGCGTGCGCCACCATTCTTTAAGAAAATGAAAGACCCCTGTCCCTCTAGTTCTTTATTGTAGTTCTACAATTAGGTTATTTCTAATACAAAATGGGAATTAATAAGACTTGTTTGTGGGGGCTAAAATATGATTGTATTATGAAGTCTTTAAGCATAAGATTGAGTGAATAGGAAATTTTATTCTCAATGGAAAAGATTGAGTTCCTAACAAAAAGGTGGATCTTGCCTTTACATAGATAAATGTATATTCTACAGTTGATATTAGAAAGGTTTAGTTCTGCCAGGAGCAGAAGCCACTCTCTGGGGCTTAGGTTGATTGCTAAATCTGGTGTCCTGTTTGGTAACAGAATGGTGTGTACTTCTGCATAGACTTTAGCTTAACACTCAATAGTATTACTGCAGTATAAGAACCATTATAAGGCTCCAAAGCCACAGAGAAACCCTGTCTCGAAAAACCAAAAAAAAAAAAAAAAAGAACCATTATAAAGCTTGTTTTTAAGGAACTTTATTATGAAGTTTGTTGAGTTGCCTTTTTTTACATTTCTATTTTGCTATGTTTATGGTGGAGGTTTTTCAGGAGTTAAGAGTTGGACAATCGGTGTAATGATCAGGGTGTTGCAAAGTAACTGAGCTCTGTGGCAATTCTTACCCTCCAGCTTTGTGTTTGGGGCATGGCATGAGGACTGAGTTTTAAACTACTTTCTAAGTGGGAATTGGAAGGTAGTTGTTTGTTGATCTTTTCCAGTGCCCTGGCTTTTAGCCTCCTGTACTTATTGTTTGTAGTACTTAACTGCAGAATGAAGAGCACTTTGTGCATTTCCCCCACAAGTCTTTGGGTTGCTTCTGTTTTAAGCGTAATAGAGGAACGTAGAAGACAGTCAGGGAGAGGTAGGATGACTCGTGATTAAATGACCTTGGCCTTAGAGAATTCCTCAAACCTTAGAAATCTTTTAAAATTAAGAATCATTGTGAAAATTAAAATGATGTGCTATCTAAGACACTTAGCAAAAGTATTGTTTTTCAAATCAGAGCAAATGTTCTCTTCCAAATAAAAAGGGTTTAGAGGGTTGTTGTTATTATTTGTTTGTTTTTGTTAACAAGAGCCCTTTTATCCCAGGTCGGCCTTGAACTTACTGTGTAGCTAAAGTCTTTTTTTTTTTTTTAAACTAGATTTCCAGGTGTGGTGGCACACTCCTTTAATCCCAGCACCCTGGGGGTGGCAGAAACAGGCAGATCTCTGTGAATTTAGTTCCAGGACATCCAGGGCTGTTACACAGGAAAAACCCTGTCTGAAAAAGAATCAAAAAAGGCTAGATCTTACTACTTTTTCCTGGCTGGCCCCAAACTTGTTATATAGAACAATCTGACCTCAGACTCACCAGAAATCTTCCTTCCTTCGCTCCCCAAAGCTGGGATTAAAGGTGTGTCCTCCTGGGACCAGACACCTTATGATTTTAGATAGTCATTCACTGGAGATCATCAGTTTACCCAGGATGACTTGTCAGTGAGCTCCAGGGATCTACTTGTCTCCACCCTCTATCTCTACACTCAGTGCTAGGGTTACAGGCGTGTACAGTGTTTTATTTATGTGGTACTGGAAATAGAACTCAGGGCTTCGAACTATTCTACATCTCTAACTTTAAATTTTTGAATAATACTATATAAAGATACCTAGCACTAAAAACTTACTTGTGATTGAAAAGTTATGAGCACAGCAATATAGAAATAAACATGAAAAATATGACTGTTGGCTCATTAGTGTTAAAATCTGAGAAAATGCCAGGGTGTGGGTGGTGGCAGTGGCATCCACACCTTTGGGAACGTCTTTAATTCCAGCACTCAGGAGGAGAACTCTGAGTTTGAGGCCAGCCTGATCTACAGAGTGAGTTCCTGTACAGTCAGGGCTAAACAGAGAAACCCTATCTTGAAAACCAAAAAAGGAAAAAGAAAAAAAGATCTGCGAAAACACTGATTATTGTTCTACTCATTACCCAGAATGAAAATAGTCCCCTTGACTATCACTGTACATTAGTATTTGTAATTGAGTCACCTAAGAATTAAACTAGATTCATATACAAACATTCTTTCTTTTAAAAAGTTATGGAAGGTTAGAATATCAACAGTTGGAAAGTATATTGCTTGTTATTCAATTTTGGGTTTATTTCTGTCTGTGACAAGTATTTCTAGACAAGCAACAGGATATGCTTTATAGAGATATATACTATAGTTAGAATACTATGTGGCCCAGAATGTTGAGGCCTTTGTCATCTGTCTGCTTATATTCAACATGTGCTGTGACACAGAATGATCTGCCTCTGTAGAACAATAATAGAATATAACTAAATGTACTTCCTAGAAAAGTTCCTCAACTCACATAAGGGATGTGGCTTAATCACCGTCTAGCTAACTGTATGTAAAGCCTGTGGCTCCAAACAAGTCAGTGTGTAACTATGCTCTAGGCACTTGTCAGATCATAACTTTGAAGTTGTGTTTCACAATGTTTACTTAACAGCTTCATTGGTATTTCGGCTTAATGTCCTTCAGCTCGTTATATATTGAGATTTAATCCTCATTGTGAAGCATTAGGTAACTGGAAATTTAATCAGACTATGGTGTTTGGAGGTGGAATATTTGGGGAGTAATTAGAATGAGATAAATTCCTTAAGGTGAAGTGTCTATGATTGAGTCCTAGTAACTTTGGGACAGAGCCCATACACGTATCTAACATATCCTTTTCCCCTCTTGCTGATAGAACATTTTGCCCTTCCTCAGGACTCTGTCACAACATGTGTGTTTTGTCCGTATGTGTGGCTATGTGCCAGATGTATGCCTGGTGCCCAAGTAGGTCAGACAGAATAGGTCATTGGATTCACTCCCCTGGACCGGAGTTGAGGATGCTTGTGAGCTGCCACGTGGGTGCTGGGAACCAAATCTTGTCCTCTCTGAGAGCAACAAGTACCCTTAACCACTGAGCCATCTTCCCAGCCCCAGAAAGTTATTATCAAGCACTGGCCTTAGGTATTTCTTGTAATAATGGAATATGGATGACTACAACTAGGCAAAAACATTACTAATTTACAAAACATACTTTTTTAAAAAAAATGTGAACTATAAAATAGGGTGTATCATACAAAGGTGCACAATGCCAGTGTTAATAATTATGTTCTTAGTGTTAAGCCAGAACTAGTTTTAGCACAATAAAAATGATTTTGTCAGTCAGTATTGGTATCAGATACTGACATTCACATTCTAAGGATGCATGTGGTTAGTTGGCCACATAGTATCAAGCAGGTGGACTGCATAGTATATGGAAGTAAGAGGAGTGTTGAAAAGTGAAAGATGGGCACATTAGATCAGTGAATACTAAACTAAGAGAATTTCTGATATGCAAGGGCCACCATAGATAAGTTATTACTGTATATATGCATGCACACACACACGTGTTTGAATTTTTTTTTTTTTGAGACACAGAATCTGATGTAGGCCACTTTGACCTTGCTATGTAGCTGAGCCAAAGTGGCCTTAAATTGATCCTCCTGCCTCTAGCAACTGAGAGCTTCATATAAAGAAAGGAATGGATGAACAAATTTTAGACAAGCCCAGAAAGTAATGCCAGTACTCCCAGAAAGCAAGATATTCAAGTAAAAGGATCGAAAGTTATTTTAGTATAAAAAATTGAGAAAAGGAAAGTGGTGATAAAGAATGGTATGAAAGGAATGAGAAGAGGTAGTGATCTTTGTGACCTTCCAACATTCAATAAGAAAGGTCATTCTTTACTTCAGAACACTGAATACCAATTCAATGTTTGTAAGTTTATGTGTGCATAATCTTTTCCAAGAAAGAAGCGTCTCTCTCTTTGTAGTAGAAAGAATCAAACATACATATAGCCTGTGTTCTGGATAGAATTCATTTATTCCATTAATAACAATTTCTCCCTGCCAAAGAAATTGGGAAATAAAGTTTGGTTTATAAAGTACATCAACCTATCCGTGTTCGGTTGTGTACTCCTGTAATCCCAGCACTCAGGAGGAAGAGAAAGGCAGATCTCTAGGAGTTCAAAGCCAGCCAGATTTCTATTATGAATTCCAGAGCAGCCAGAGCTACATTGTGAGGTCCTGAAAGAGAAATCCCAAAGAAGAAAGACAAAGGGGAAGGTATATCAATCTGTCAACCACAGTAACACCACTTGAAATATCTGCATTCCGGAGGCTGAAGGAAGGCTTCAAATTCACAGAAATCTATCAACCTCTACCTTCTGAAGGCTGGAATTAAAGGTGTGTACGGCCACACCCAGCCCTCCTCCTTTTCAGTAGTTTAAAAGCAAAAGCTAGCTACTTTGTTCTGGGAGTTGTGGGTCTCTTTGTAATCCTTGTCCTTAAGGCCTGAAGAAAGCAGTGAATTCAAGGTCAGCCTGGGCTATCTGGGAACTTCCAAGCCAGCTTGGGCTGCAGTGTGAAACAGTCCCCACGCCCTCCACATTATCTCAAAAAAAAAAAAAACAACCTGCTTATTTACACTTTCAGATATTCAGCTCTGATTATTTATTGCTTTTCATTGTCTTCAAATATCTCAGAAAAAAATAGCAAATTAGAAAATCTTATATGTTTGCTACAGATATTTTTCTATTTAGTACTTAAAGTTATTAAACTCATTTAAAGTTTGTTTTCATTTAAAATTATCACTAATTGGGGATGGAGAGGTGTCTCAGCAGTTAAGAACACTTACTACTCTTACACAGCAACTATGTTTGGTTTCGCAGATCGCAGCTCATAGCCATCTGTAACTCCAGTTTCGGGGGATCTGACACTCTCTTCTGACCCCTATGGACACCAGTGTGAACATGATACACATACATACATACAGGCAAAACACTCATAACATGAAATTATTTTTTTCAGTGGTTAAAATACCTTTCTTGGTCAAAAATACTGGCCTCTTAATTTCACGTTTGAAGGTTTTTTTTTGTTGTTTAGTTGTTTTTGTTTTTTGTTTTGTTTCATTTTTTTAGATTGGTTGGTGTGGTTCTGTAGGAATTTGTACAGTTACATTTTTTTACTCTTTTTTTTAATTTTTAAGATTTTTTTTTTTTTTTTTGTTTTTTGAGACAGGGTTTCTCTGTGGCTTTGGAGCCTGTCCTGGAACTAGCTCTTGTAGACCAGGCTGGTCTCAAACTCACAGAGATCCGCCTGCCTTGCCTCCTGAGTGCTGGGATTAAAAGCGTGCACCACCACCGCCCGGCGTACAGTTACATTTTTAACTGTCACCTAGCTTGGAGCATTGTAGTAAATTAATAACTAGGTAAATCTACTGGAAAGTTTTACTGTTCAATAAACCCAAATGTTCAACCATTTAAACTTTCAGAGAAGCCAGAATCTAGGGACATTACTTAGAAAACAATTTGAGGACAGCAACAGAATAAACAGTTTTGAAATGGTGGTCTGGGAGAATCAAGAAGAATTCAAATTTGGACATCTGTTCACCCAGAAACTGAAAAGATACACTTCACTTCCTTGAGTGATGAAACCAAGCTTCAAGCCATAGTAAAAACCAAATTAAGAAACTGCTACAGCCTGTGATCCGGGGCCTCCACATGTGACAAAGGAAATAACCTCCCTGTGACGACCTGAACCTCCCCAGCCCACTCTAATCCCAATTCTGAGTTTAGGAGGAGTATCTCAGAATGTGTTGAGTATTTATTCAAGAAAACAGTGTCTGCAAAGGTCAGATCCCCTGGAGCTAAAGATGCAGGTGTTTGGGAGCCACTGAACTGAACTCAGGTCCTCCCCAAAAGCCCCTGCTCTCATCTACTGAGCCACTTCTCCAGCCCAACCTTCACTTTTTTTTTTTTTGTTTTGTTTTGGTTTTTTGAGACAGGGTTTATCTGTGTTGCTGTGGCTGTCCTGGAACTAGCTCTGTAGACTCATCCACCTCAGAGATGAACCTGCCTCTGCCTCCTGAGTGCTGGGATTAAAAGACCTGGCTCACCTTAGCTTATTTTTAATGTGATCTACAAGTAGGTGGCAAGAATATCAGAAAGACACATGGAAGATTGATATTACAGTGTTTTTGTACCTTCCTAAATGTCAGTACAATGTGTATAAAAAGCAGAGTATAATTTGGTGTTAGCATATAAAGGAATAATATTTGATTATCTCTAAATTTTTCTTTTATTTTTCAGGCCCCAGAACAGTTTTTTTCTGGGCTCCAGTAATGAAATGGGTAAGTTTTGAGTTTTAACAGAAGTTACTTAAAATAATTGCTTTATAGAAATTACTAATTTGAGATAAATCTTTTTATTATTAAATTTATTTTTTTAAACAATCTTTTCTCATTTTACATACCTATCCCAGTTCCCACTCCCTCCCCTCATCCCACCCTCCCCTTCACCCCACTCCAGCCCCCCCCACATCCACTCCTCAGAGATGGTAAGGCTTCCCAATGGGAGTCAACAAAGTCTGACACATCACTTTGAGGCAGGACCGAGGCCCTCCCTCTTATTTCTAGGTTGAGCAAGGTTTCCCTCCAAAAAAAATAAGTTTCAAAATACCAGTTCAAGCACTAGAGATAAATCCTGGTACCACTGCCAATGGTATCACAGACTGCCCCAGCCATACAACTGTCGTTCACATTCAGAGGGCCTAGTTTGATCCTATGCAGGTTCCCCCACTATTAGTCTGGAGTCAGTGAGCTCTCCCTAGCTCAGGTCAGCTGTTTCTGTGGGTATCCCCATTATGGTCATGACCCCTTTGCTCATTATCGCTCCTACCTCTCTTGTACTGGTCTCCAGAAGCTCAGCCCAATGCTTTGCTGTGGATCTCTGCATCTGCTTCCCTCAGTTGTTAGGTGAAGGTTATATGATGACAACTAAGATAGTCATCGATCTTATTACAGGGAAAGGCCAGTTCAGGCACCCTCTCCACTTTTGCTTAGGGTCTTAGCTGGGACCCCTTGTGGATTCCTGGGAATTATCCCTAGTGCCGGGTTTCTTGTTAAGCCCCATAATGGCTCCCTCAAATCAAGATATCTCTTTCCTTGCTCCCCTTCTCTGTCCTTCCCTCATTTCAACCATCCCATTCCCTCATGTTCTCTTCCTCCCTCCCCTTCTCCCCTTCCATCCTCCCGTCTCCCCCCTCCCAATTTTAATTTGAGATAAATCTTATGAAGCATATACTACCTACCTTAGTTTATCTGAACTCTGTCTGTCAGAAAGGGCCTCTGGATACATATTTCTTAAAAAACATACCGAGCCTCACATGGTGGTATAGCCTATTATCCCAGTACTTGGATGGCATAGATAGCAAGATGAAGGGGCTTAAGTCTATCCTCTGACTATGTATAGAATTTGAGGCCAGCCCAAGTACATACAACTCTATCTAATACATATAAGCATTTGGTGTAAATGGTAGAGCCTATGACTTCTGGCTCCAAGATTATTACTTTCACTTTATAACAGATATATGTACATATATAATATATACTCATTCTAGTGGCTTTTTCTAACAAATCATTGGATTTATGTTGAAAATTATCTGTTTGGAGCTTTTTGCAAATGCAGATGTGCAGTCCCCATCACAGAACCACTCAATCTGAAAAACCCCAGGGACAGCCCAGTAAGCTGTGTTTTTTTTTAAATAACCTCTGCAGGTGATTCTAGTGTCCTCTAAGTTGAAAACTGCTGGTCTGTAAACTCTTCTAATATGGCAAAAATAATAAAATAACCACCTTAACCATTTTTCTTCTAAAATTTTTTTATGGTTTATTTAGCTTTTATTTTATGTGCATTGGTATGAAGGTGTCAGATGCCCTGGAACTGGCTTTTCAGACAGTTGTGAGCTGCGATGTGGGTGCTGGGATTTGAACCCGGGTCCTCGGGAAGAGCAGTCAGTGCTTTTAACCACTGAGCCAACTCTCCAGCCCCACCTTAACTATTTTTGCGTTTGCATTTTAAATAAACATCCAGGTAGTGCTCAGTACATTATCAGTCAGCGTTATAGCTTAGAGACTTTAGCACTATTACACACTCCATACTATACTGCTTCTTTTTCTTAAAATAATGTCTACTTGTTGGTTGCCTCTATGAATTTGGTTGTCTAGGTACCTCATGGAAGTGAAATCATGCAATGTTTTTTAAAGATTTATTTATGTCTGTGTCTGTGTGCATGTATTTACACATGTTGCTGGTACCTGAGGAGGCCAAAAGTGTCAGATTCCTTGAAGCTAGAGTTAGAGGCATCTGTGAGCTACCCAACATGGGTGCTAAGAACCTAAGTTTGGTCCTCTGCAAGAGCAACAAGCACTCTTAACTGCTGAATATCTCTCTCAGTCCCGTGGAATCATTCAATATTCATGACTGGTTTATTTCACAGGTTTATTTCCTGGTTACTGCATATCATAATTTGCTTTGTTTTGTAGCTGAATAATGCCCATTATGTTGCTGGATGCAGGTCTGGCTAGTTGCTACTTGAAAGCCAGTACTGTGGAGCTAAGAGTTGGTGGAAAGGAAGTCAGCTTTATTCAAGAACTGGCACTTTGGAAAACAAGGGAGGCTTTTGTACTGCTGTAGGAAATCAGGTGTAAGAAAAGGTTTTTAGCATTGTTGTGGTAGCACACACCTTTAATTCCAGCACTCAGAGGAGTCAAGTCATTTGGAAGGCAGCCCATTCTACATAGAGATTCATAATTTTTTTTAAAGGCTTTTAGAGGGAAGCACGAGGGGACAGTTGCAGGAATAATACATCCTGGGCAGAGTCCTTAACATCTATAGCGTTTGTTTCCCCCTTTTGTTCTTTCTCCTCTCTAAACATCATAATGGGTCTTGAGCCTCCTGAAGGTCTTTAAATAGACATAGTTCCTTTTTTTTTAATTGATTTGCAGTATGAATTGCTCCCAGAGCCTGCATTTGCTTTGCAAGTGGTGTGCTACCCCCCAGCATTCCCAGTGCTTCCGCAGCCTAACATATTACTGTTGTGCAAGTTAAATTTCAGCAGCTTACATGCTTTGTGTGAGTCCAATTACAGAATAATGAGAGGTAGTTACATATGTGGGTGTAATCTTAAGGTTACCAGATGCTTTGGGTTTTTAAATTTTATTTTTGTTTCTGGCCTCATGCATGGGTAGCACAGTGTTCTATCATGGAATCATAGCCTCACCTCTTTTACTTTTTTTTTTTTTTTTTGAGATGTAATCTCACTGAATTGCCCAGGTTGCCTTGAACTTTTGAACCTCAGCCCTCTTTTTTACTTTGGAATAGGACTTCTATGCTGCTGGGGGGAGGGGACCGTGGTGGCACACACCTTTAATCCCAGCACTTGGGTGACAGAGGCAGATGGGATCTCTGTGAGTTCAAGGCCAGCCTGGTCTACAAAGTGAGCTCCAGGACAGCCAGGACTGTTACACAGAGAAACCCTGTCTCAAAAAGCAACGAAAAAAGATACCTATGCTGACCTTTGAACTTACTTTGTAGTTGAGACAGGCCTTAAGCTTGTGGTTTTCCTTCCCTTAGCCTCCCCACCCCCCAAATATCTTGAATTATAGGCCTATACCATCCAGGCCCAGCTTATTACCAAGCTTTCTGAGGAATGCTGACATTAGGATATGTGTGGGTGATTCTATAAAAGACAATAAAGTCATGGCAGGAGCAGGAGTGGTGCCAGAGAGATGGCTCAGTGGTTTTAGAGCACTTGCTGCTCTTGTAGATACCTAGCTTCAGTTCCCAGCATCTACATGATGCCTCACTACCAGCTTTAACATCAGTTTCAGGGATTCCATGTCCTTGTCTGGCCTCCATGGACACTGCTCACAGATGGTACACATATATATGCAGGCAAAGTGCTTGTACACATAAAGATAAATCTTTAAAAAAACACACACAACAAGGAAGATATGGTTGTGTGTGCTTTAATGTTAAAGAAAAGTTATCTAGGACCAATAAGAACTCAAGGTAAAGGCACCTTTGACCAAGCCTGAGTTTAATTTCTGGAACCCATTTGGTGTAATGAGAGAACTGACTCCCACAATTTGTCCTGTGACCTCTTTATGTGCACTGTGACACGTGTACATGTTCTAAAAATAAGGAAAAATCATCTAACAAGATAAAATTGTAAGTAAGTTTTCTGGTACTTCTTTAAAGAATATTGATAGAAAACATAAAAGAAGAAGGTACTCTTGAATTTGTTGTAGCTTTTTGTCATGCTCCGAACTTTTCTTAATGTTATGGATAATATGAGTGTAGCTATCATGTAGAGATTCATAGATATTTTGTCTAATTTAAAATTAAAAATGATTATGCCTCACTCTTGACGCCCTGCTCACATGTCTTAAATGTGTATTTGCAGGGATTGGTGTGTGCAGGATTAGCTGACATGGCCAGACCTGCAGAGAAACTCAGCACAGCTCAGTCCACTGTGCTGATGGCTACAGGTAAATTAAAAGCTTCTTCGATAGTCCACTGTTGTATAACACTATTTCTGAGACAATGTGAGAAAATGTCCACTCACTACAAATAAAGAGTTGATACCACCAAAGTTTAGCTTGGTGAACCAATGTGCTTCTTGGAGTTACTTACAGAAATAGGGGTGAAGAGTTACTTACAGAACCAGAAATTACTCAGATGGTTGCATCACTGAAAACCTACCCCAGCATGGGTGACAGCCAAGGAAAGATGGAACTCATTGTACAAGCTCACTGCACAACCTGCAGGCAGCTTGTCAGGTTAGACAATGTTTCATCTAAGCTCAGTTAGTTTGAATGTCTCCCAGGCAGTTTGACTTGTCTAAGAGTCTCTCTCAGCCCTGTTTACTATTTATGTAAGCTTAAACAGAGAGACTGAGTGCCTCTGATATGTTTTAGGAACTTCCTGATAACTTTTGAGTTTACTTCTTGAGTTTTTACTAGCATCTCTTCAGATCATCCTGAGTCTTTTATTTACTTTTACTGAGAATTTCATACATGCATATGTTTTGATCAAATCAGCCTCCCACCATGTTTCCCTCCCAGCAACAATAACAAAAGTTGCATTTTGAGTCTTAACAAACTTCCTCCCAAGATAGAACCTTTTATCCCGAAACTGCTAAAAAATAACCATATACTAGCTGAAGAGATGGCTCAGCTTTTAAAGGGTAGGTACACACCCAAAATTAACCCACATACAACAAAACTCTGGTTTTATGTTCATTAAATGATTTTATTTTACAAATGTCTTCATGCATATTTACTCTCACACATTATCCATCTCTAGGGAATACTGGATTATGGATAGCTTAGGCAGGAAGGTTGTTGAGAATAAATGTCTATGTGAGATTTTGCTTCTCAGGTTTTTACATGAGCATAATTTTCTAAGTGGGATGATGGTATAGTTACTAGACACTGGTTCCTAGCAAAGTCTCCCTTTAATGTAAGAACTGAGAATTTTATATAATACTGAAAATTCTATCATGAGAATTTTTATGTAATATATAATTATGTAGCTATAATATAGTGTTATATAATAAGACTTAAAGGTACTTTTTTAAGACTCATAATACAGCATTTCTTTGCCCTTCGTCCTTTGTTATTATTGTCATAGCCTTATTCATAGTTAACCTTACTCTAATGTTAAATATTAAAATATATTATGAGAAGTATCTGTGCCTTTAAAAAATGCTTTCTTTCAACAGGGTTTATTTGGTCAAGGTACTCACTTGTAATTATACCCAAAAATTGGAGTTTGTTTGCTGTTAATTTCTTTGTGGGGTCAGCAGGAGCCTCTCAGCTGTTTCGTATTTGGAGGTAAGCCTACTACCAAGGTGTAACAGAACTGATTCAGAAGCTACCTAGATGGCTGTGTATGTGTGTGTGTGTATTTGTTATTCACATATAATATTGCCAAAATTGTGTATGAAGTAGAAACATATCATTTCTGTCAGTGTGGGAAATTACAAATATGTTAAGAGCAGCTAAGCTTATGTTACCTAGATTTTAAATTCAACAGTTTATTGTCTGAATTCTCAATTTTTATAATTCTCTCCCTCTCCCTCTCTCTCTGATAACTGTGTTTTTTTTTTTTTTTTTTGTTGCTGTGATAAAATACCGTGACTGAAAGCAATGTAGAGAAGAGAGTGTTATTTGGCTTATGGTTCTGGAGGAGCAGTCTATGATGGTAGGAAAGGCGTAGCAATAGTTAGGGGAAACATAGCTACGGGAACAGGAAGCTGGTCACCTTTTCATTCACGTACAGGAAGCCTAGAGAGAACAGGAAGCGGAGTGTACGGATGAGATCTCAAAGTTAGCCCTCAGTGATAATACTTTCTCCAACAAGGCTTCACTTCTTCAAGGTTCTATAACCTCCCAAAGAGCACCACCCCTGGCGACCAGGAGTTCATGTACATTTGTCATTCAGACCACAACATATAACACAATTTTCTAAGCCATTTTCAGTGTAAGCCTTTTGTCACTTGCTTTCAGCTATAGAAGTGGGCTTTAAATGTATGTGGAATAACATTTAGAGAAAGGGCACGGGTTTTGCTGTGAAGTGTTCTGTGAACACTGGAAAGGTTTTTAAACTCTTTACTCAGTAGTTAGCAATTGGGCCTGGGAAGATGATTCAGTAGTTAAGAGAGGTACTTTTTTTTATTTATTTATTTATTTATTTATTTATTTATTTATTTATTTATTTAGGATTTTCGAGACAGGGTTTCTCCGTAGCTTTTGGTTCCTGTCCTGGAACTAGCTCTTGTAGGCCAGGCTGGCCTCAAACTCACAGAGATCCGCCTGCCTCTGCCTCCCGAGTGCTGGTATTAAAGGCATGCGCCACCACTGCCCGGCTTACTTTTTTTTTTTTTTAAGGAAGTGGGGGAAAGCCAGGTAAGAGGATCCCTGTAGCTTACTGGACACTCAGTCTTCCCAAATTGGTGAGCTTCAGATTCAGTGAGAGAGTCTGTCTTAAAAAAAAAAAAGATGGAAAGCAATTGAGGAAAACACCTCCCATTGACCTCTGTCTCACACACACAAGTGCACATATATATGCCAGACATACACAAAACAAGGTTAATATTATTTGTCATGGAAAATAGTTGTCTTACAATCAAATATTTGAAGTCATTATTTTTCAAGAAATCTAAGAAGTATGATAAGCTTCATATTGTTTATATAATTTTCTACTCTTAAAAACAGAAAAAGTAAAAAGTTAATTAAGTCTAAAGGGTTATGTATAAGAAAGACTCTGGCTCTATAGTTGAGTCTTCTGCATTAATGAGAATTGAAGAAACTTTAAGTGTTTATAACCTATTAGTCTATTAGTGGGAGAAAGTATGTTTTTTACTTCTAGTGATCAAACAAGAACCCGTTGTCACTTGATTTTTTTTTCTTAGATGCTTTGTGAGTATAAAATGAAAAATTATAGTTAATCACATTTTGCCAATTGTTATACAAATACATTAGCATGGGGCATTCAGTGTTGAACATTAGAGGGCTAGAGCAATAGCACAGCTGTTAGGAATGCAAACTACTCTTGCTAGGGACTGAAATTTGGTTACCAACACACACACTTCAGGTGGCTTAGAACTACCTGCAACTCCAAGCCCCAGGAGATCTAGAATGGTCTCCTGGTCTCTCTAGAAGGCACACTCCTCACCTGCCTCCCGCAATGCATGCACACACCCTCAGATACACAAAATTTTTTGTTTGTTTTAAATAAAGAATAAAAATAGGTCAGTGAACTGGGCAGTGGTGGTGCATGCATTTAATCCCAGCACGCAAGAAGCAGAGGCAGACAGATCTCTGAGTTTGAAGCCAGTCAGCTTTGGTCTACAAAGCAAGTTCCCGGACAGCCAGAGCTAAACCATGAAACCCTGTCTCAAAAGGAAAGGAAAAAGGAAGAAAAGAGAGGGAAAGAAAGTAGGTCAGTGGATGTGACTCAGATTCAATACTTGTCTAGCATGTGTAAGCCCCTAGATTGGACCCTCAGCACTGATGTTTTGTTTTTGAGACAGGGTTTCTCTATATAGCCCTGGGTGTTCTAGAACTCTCTCTGTAGACCATGCTGGCCTTGAACTCAGAGATCCACCTACTGGGATTAAAGGGGTGTGTAGGTGTGTGTGTATGTGTTCTTTAAAATGAAACATGTCATATAAGCAATTAAAACTTCAGAAGTTGAAATCTAAAACACACAGCAGAGGCAAATGAAATCTTTGGGTACCTCACTTTTCCTTCTGCCTGTTTCTACCTGTAAGTTCCTTGGAAGATTGCATTTACAACTCTGTAGCCTCTTGGCAGCAGGAAAGAAGTGGGATGTGCTTCCCATTCTCTTTTTAGCTGTTGTTATTGGTAATGATTCGTCTTTCTGTTTTCTTTATAGATATAATCAAGAACTCAAAGCTAAAGGGATCCAGTAGGAGTTCCTGATCACCTGAAACATCCAGATGTGGACAGAAACATTGGAACCTAGTTTATTTAATTATTGATAGGTGATGATAACTGTCCTGATAATGTTTGCAAAGAATGAAAAAGAATCTAACTGTAATTAATAGCTAGCACTTGACTCCACAGAAAAATAAAGCAGACTTTTAATAACAGTCTCTTACATATGATTCAAGGAATGTACCTATGAATAGCACTAACATTGTTTTCTACCACTTGTCCATAATAAATCTTACTTGATCATACTTACTCAGCATCATCTTTTAGTTAACCAAAATTATAAGAGCAAACACATTCAAGCAAACAGAGACATGGTCGAAGGATTAAATAACCTGCTTATTAGAGTAGGATGGTAGAGTGGCCACAAGTAGAATAATGCCCAAAAGGATGAGAAATAGCTAGTAGAATGACTAGCAGACTGGCTTTAAACTATTTTAAATATCCTAACCTGAAGTATTTAAATTTTTTTAACTTTAATGAAATTCTTTCACAGCTAGAATTTTTAAATAGGATTGTTGTAATAATGAGTTGAGACAATTTTGTTGTTTTATTTTTTTGTTACTTGTTTTCTTTAAGCTGGAAACTTGCTATATAGTCCAGGCTAACTTCAAACTCTCCTCTCCTGCCTCAGTCTTTTAAGTCTGGAAGTTAGAGAAATGTGCTATCTCATTAACATAGAGCCTGGTTCATAAAGAGCACCTAGTTTTTAATTAACCTCAGTAACTGAGCACAAAAAGGCCGTGGAGTCCCTCTGACCTGCACTTACATCTTAGTTCTTTGGTTTATAAGCTGTGGATTTGGGTAAATTAATTGCCTTTCAGAGTTCTTGCAATTTAACTAGGTTCTCTGTATATGCTGTGACATATCTCCAGGGTCTAGGAGACTCTGGGCATAGATTGCTTCATATTAGAAAATAATCATTCTATTTGATTTAGCCTTAAATTTGGAATACTAAGCTAAAAGTATTAGTAAAAACCAGTTTTCCTTAGCACTATAACAAGATAATCAGCAAAGCAGGTTATTTCAGTATTTGAAGAAATTAGACACCTTTTTGGTAGGCTGAATACAGGACTTGTGTATGGTAAAGACACATTCTAAAACTGAGCTATACCCCAACCAAAAAAAAAAACTTTAAAATTATATAACAGGGCTAGAGAAATAGCTTAGCATTTGATGCTCTTGCAGAGTACTTTGGGTTCAGTTCCCAGCACTGACATTGCCACTCAAAACCATCTGTAACTCCAGTTCCAGGGGAACCATAGCTTTCTAGCCTCTTCAGACATGCACGCTCTCAGTAACAGACATATATACAAGCAAAACACTTCTCCCTTTATCATAATCTGTCTTTGGGGAGAAACACACACCAGAGATCTGATGTGGGCAAAAGTCTCTGAACAGTCATATTATTAACACTTTTCATGAGGCATATTAAATTCATCTGTTTGCCACATATGTACATGTTTCCAAGAGTAAACATTTAGGGAAAACATGAAGTGTATGGCACAGATGGAAAAAATTAGTAAAATGGGTATGTTAGCCAGATATGCCACAGAGCTGCAATGCCAGCATTGGGAAGTAGAGGGAGAGGACCACATGGTTCCTGAATATCTTGTAAGGTTGAAGCCAGCCTGAAAGAACTGGTGTCTCTGGTGCAGAGTCTCTTAAGCTGTAGTTTCAGTCACATGAATGAACAGTGCTCCTGTTGGCTCACAAATTGTATTGAAGTCAAGAAGTGGGTGATGCACACCAATATCACAGCACTAGGGAGGCAGAAGCAGGAGAATCTTGAATCCTAGATCAGCATGAACAATATAGCAAGATTGTATCGGGAGGATGGGCAGGAGGGGTGGATATGATATACCTGTAATTCAAATGTTTGGAAATGGGTGGAGGCAGGAAGGTTGGGAGTTCAAGGCTCATCTCAGCTGCATGAAACACTGTCTCAGAAAACAATACTATAGTGATTCCTCTTACAACTACTCTCAAAGACTTTCAAGAGTTTATTTACTACAAGTCTGTCACTGTAGATTCTGAAGTCCATAAGAGTAACTTTCACCATGGCACAAGTCATTGTAGTTGAGTTCTGTGTCAAGCTTTTCTACCAAAAGCTTCATATTTCTTAGTGCCACCTCTGATAGGGCTTGGGTTTCAGCTCAGCCACATTGACTGAAGTCTGGTGAACATCTTCCTCCGAGATAAAAGTTTGAAGATAATAAGTAATAGCACGGGTCCAGGGGGTTATTATAAAGATGTATTAAAATAACATTTTAGTTGCCCGATAGCAGTGGTGCACACCTTTAATCCCAGCACTTGGAAGGCGGAGGCAGGTGGAGCTCTATGAGCTCGAGGCCAGCCTGGTCTACAAAGCGAATTCCAGGACAGCCAGGACTGTTACACAGAGAAACCCTGTTTTGAAAAAACAACAAAAAAGAATGTTTTATCACAGCATCTGGCTGGTGCTATATACCAAATAAATGTAGCAAAGTTCAGAAAATGATATTCCATTGGAGATAGAGTCCTTTTTTAGACTCAAGAATTTTGTAATATATCTTTCAATTTTTCTGTGGTTTAGCATCCATCTCAAGGAAATACTGAAACAAGTTTCAGTGATACTGTTTGTTTTTCCATAGTAAACAGATTTTTCTTTTTAAGTTGTTAAAATGATAAATAAAGATTAAGTGTTAACAAAGATTGACCGCAAAGCCCTGAATCTTCTCTTTAAAGCTGAAGTCAATACTGGAGCTTCTTTGCATAAGAAGAAAAGCTGTGACATTCCCTGACTGGAAGGTCTGTTTAGCTGGATTCGCACTGGGAGTGGATTCCATAACATCAGCATAATTAACCGCCCCCCCCCCTTAAAACATGTAGTTTTACAATTTGAAACACAGTAAATTTAATTATTAGAATGGACTTTGAGAATATTTACATACAATTTCAGTTAGTTTTTTTTTTTTAAGTTTTAAATATGTACCACTGTCTTAGGATTTCTATAGCTGTGATGAAAAACCATGACCAAACGCAAAGTTGAGGAGGAAAGTGTTTGACACTTCCACATCATAGTCTATCACTGAAGAAAGTCAATGCAGGAACTCAGGGCAGGAACCTGGAGGCAGGAGTTGATGCAGAGGCCATGGAGGGGTGCTGCTTACTGGCTTGTTCCCCATGGCTTACTCAGCCTGCTTTCTTGTAGAATTCAGGACCCCCTGTCCAAGGGTGGCCCCGCCTACAATGGACTGAGCCCACCAACATCCATCACTAATTAAGAATATGCCCTACAGGCTTGCATAGAACCTCATCTTATGAAGGCATTTTCTCTATTGTGTCTTCTGCCCCTCTGATGACTATAGCTTGTGTCAGGTTGACATAAAACTAACCAGGACAGTGCCTTTAAAACAATGTGCCAGTGTCCCACTAGATTAAGAAAACTAAGGGACCTCAGTAGATTTTTTTTCTCAGCCAACTTTTTATTGGCAGGCTGCATATTGCTGTTACAAAGAAAGAATCATTTTACTATTTATCTTGAAAAGTAATCTTATAAAGAATCCTTTTTTAATTACTTTATAAATAATACCAATCAAAATTTCCACTTCCTCCCCTCCTCCCTCTTCCCTCCGGCTCCCCCGTACACCCTACCCACCTCCCCAACTCCCCCTCCAGTCCTGAAAGAGGACAAGGCCCTCCCCCTACATCCAGGCTTAGGAAGGTATGCATCCAAGTAAAATAGGATCCCAAAAAGCCAATTCATGCAGTAGAGACAAAGCCATTATCATTGGCTTCTCAGTCTGCCCCAATTGTCAGTCACATTCAGAGGATCCAGTTTGATCCCATGCTCATTCAGTCCCAGTCCAGCTGGATTTGGTGAGCTCCCATTAGCTCAGGCACAGTCTCAGTGGGTAGACCAACCCCTCGTGGTCCTGACTTCCTTGCTCATATTCCTCCTTCTGCTCTTCAACTGGACCTTGGGAGCTCAGTCCAGTCCTCTGATGTGGGTCTCTGTCTCCATCTCTGTCTGTCGCCCGAGGAAAATTCTATGGTGATATTCAAGATAGTCATCAGTCTGACTACCAGACAAGGCCAGTTCAGGCACCCTATCATCCACTGCCCAGGGTCCTAGCTGGGATCATCCCTGTGGACTCCTGGGAACCCCTTCAGAACCAAGCCTCTTGTCAACCCCAAAATGGCTCCCTCAATTAAGATATCTCCTTCCCTGCTCCCATATCTGTCCGTCCTCCATCTCAACCATCCCACTCCCCCAAGCTCTCCCCAACCCTCCCCTTCTCCCCTCTCTCCCCCCTCTCCTTTCTACCCCACCCCCACCCCATGCTCCCAACTTTTGCCTGATGATCTTGTCTGCTTCCAATTTCCAGGAGGATCTATATATGTTTTTCTTTGGGTTCACCTTATTCTCTAGGATCATGAACTATATAGGCTCAATATCCTTTGTTTATGGCTAGAATCCGCTAAGAGTGAGCACATACCATATTCATAGTTTTGGGTCTGGGTTATCTCACTCAGGATAGTGTTTTCTACTTCCATCCATTTGCATGCAAAATTCAAGATGTCATTGTTTTTTACCGCTGAGTAGTACTCTAATGTGTGGATGTGCCACACTTTCTTTATCCATTCTTCAATTGAAGGGCATCTAGGTTGTTTCCAGGTTCTGGCTATTACAAATAATGCTGCTATGAACATAGTTGAACAAATGCTTGTGTAGTATGACTGGGCATCTCTTGAGTATATTCCCAAGAGTGGTATTGCTGGATCCTGAGGTAGGTTGACTTCCAATTTTCTGAGAAACAGCCATACTGATTTCCAAAGTGGTTGCACAAGTTTGCATTCCTACCAGCAATGGATGAATGTTCCCCTTACTCCACATCCTCTCCAGCATAAGCTATCATTGGTGTTTTTCATTTTAGCCATTCTGATAGGTATAAGATGGTATCTCAAAGTTGTTTTGATTTTGCATTTCCCTGATAACTAGGGAAGTTAACCATGTCCTTAAGTATCCTTTGGCCATTTGAAATTCTTCTGTTGAGAATTTTCTGTTCAGTTCAGTACCCCATTTTTAATTGGGTTATTTAGAATTTTAATGTCAAGTTTCTTGAGTTCTTTATAAATTTTGGAGATCAGACCTTTGTCTGATGTGAGGTTGGTGAAGATCTTCTCCCACTCAGGAGGTTGCCTTTTTGTCTAAATGACTGTGTCTTTGCTTTACAGAAGCTTCTCAGTTTCAGGAGGTCCCATTTATTCATTGTTGCTCTTATTGTCTGTGCTACCGGGGTTATACGTAGGAAGTGGTCTCCTGTGCCCATGTATTACAGGCTATTTCCCACTTTCTCTTCTATCAGGATCAGATTTATATTGAGGTCTTTAATCCATTTGGACTTGAGTTTTGTGTATAGTGATAGATATGGGTCTATTTTCATTCTTCTACAGGTTGACATCCAGTTATGCCAGCACCATTTGTTAAAGATGCTCTCTTTCTTCCATTGTATAATTTAGCTTCTTTGTCAAAAATCAGGTGTTCATAGGTTTGTGGATTAATATCCAGGTCTTCAATTCAATTCCATCGGTCAACATCTCTGTTTTTATGCCAATACCAAGCTGTTTTCATTACTGTAGCTCTGTATTAGAGTTTGATGCCTCTGGAGGTTCCTTTATTGTATAGGACTGTTTGGGCTATCCTGGGTTTTTTTTTTGTTTGGTTTTTCCATATAAAATTGATTATTGTTCTCTCAAGGTCTGTGAAGACTTTTGTTGGGATTTTGATGGGGTTGCATTGAATCTGTAGATTGCCTTTGGCAGGATTGCCATTTTTACTGTTGATCCTACCAATCCAAGAGCATGGGAGATCTTTCCATTTTCTGATATCCTCTTCAATTTCTTTCTTCAAAGACTTAAAGTTCTTGTCAAATAGATCTTTCACTTTCTTGGTTAGTGTTACCCCAAGATACTTTATGCTATTTGTGGCTATAGTGAAAGGTGATGTTTCTCTGATTTCCTTCTTGCTTTTTTATCCTTTGTGTATAGGAGGGCTACTGATTTTTTGAGTTGCTCTTTTATCCTGACACGTTACTGAAGGTATTTATCAGCTGTAGGAGTTCTCTGATAGAGTTTTTGGGGTCACTTATGTACACTATCATATTGTCTGCAAATAACGAAACTTTGATTTCTTCCTTTCCAATTCGAATCCCCTTGATCTCCTTATGTTGTCTTATTGCTATTGATAGAACTTCAAGCACTATGTTTAAGAGATACGGAGAGAGTGGACAGCCTTGTCTTGTTCCTGATTTTAGTGGAATTGCTTTGAGTTTCTCTTCATTTAATTTGATGTTAGCTGTCGGCTTGCTGTATATTGCTTTTATTATATTTAGATATGATCCTTGTATCCCTAATCTCTCCAAGACCTTTATCATATGGGGGGGGTTTGAATTTTGTCAAATGATTTTTTGGCATCTAATGAAATGATCATATGGTTTTTTTTTTCTTTCAGTTTATTTATATGATGGATTACATTGATAGATTTTCATATGTTGAACCAGCCCTGCATCTCTGGCTTGAAGCCTACTTGATCATAATGGATGATTTTTTTTATGTGTTCTTGGATTCAGTTTCCCAGTATTTTATTGAGAGTTTTTTTCATTGATGTTCATGAGTGAGACTGGTCTGTAATTTTCTTTCTTGGTTGAGTCTTTGTGTTGTTTTGGTATCAGGGTAACTATAGCTTCATAAAAAGAGTTTGGTAATGACTCTTTCGTTTCTAGTACGTAGAACACATTAAGGAGTATAGGTATTATCTCTTCTTGGAAGTTCTGGTAGAATTCTGCACTAAAACCATGCCTTTTTTTGGTTGGGAGGTTTTTGATGACAGCTTCTATTTCCTTGCGACTTATGGGTCTATTTAAATTGTTCACCACCAGCCGGGCGATGGTGGCGCACGCCTTTAATCCCAGCACTCGGGAGGCAGAGGCAGGCGGATCTCTGTGAGTTCGAGGCCAGCCTTGTCTACAAAGGGAGTTCCAGGACAGGCTCCAAAGCTACAGAGAAACCCTATCTCGAAAAACCAAAAAAAAAAAAAAAAAAATTGTTCACCACCTGACTTCTCAATGGAAACCATGAAAGCCAGAAGGATTTGGATAGATGTGCTGCAGACACTAAGAGATCATGGATGCAAGCCCAGACTACTATACCCAGCAAAGTTTTCTTTCACCATTGATGGAGAAAACAATATATTCCATGACAAAAACAGATTTAAACAATACATATCCACAAACCCAGCCTTACAGAAAGTACTAGAAGGAAAACCTCAACCCAAGGAAGTCAACAACACCCACAATAGCACAGACATCTGATAACTCTCCACCAACACAACTCAAAGAAGGGAAACACACAAACACTACCACCAAAAAATAACCAGAGTTAACAACCACTGGTCATTAATATCACTTAATATCAACGGACTCAATTCACCTATAAAAAGGCACAGGTTAAGAGAATGGATATGAAAACAGGATCCAGCATTCTGCCATTTACAAGAAACACATCTCACCCTCAAAGACAGACACTACCTCAGAGTAAAGGGTTGGGAAAAGGTTTTCCAATCAAACGGACCTAAGAAACAAGTGGGCGTGGCTATCCTAATATCTAACAAAATTGATTTCAAACTAAAATCAATCAGAAGAGATGGAGAAGGACACTTTATACTCATCAAGGAACAATTCATCAAGATGAAGTCTCAATCCTGAATATCTAGGCCCCTAATATAAAAGCACCCACTTACGTAAAAGAAACATTACTAAAACTCAAGGATGCCATCAAACGGCACACACTAATAGTAGGAGATTTCAACACTCCTCTCTCATCAATGGATAGGTCAACCAGACAGAAACTTGAGAAATAAGAGAACCAACAGATGTAATGAATCAAATGGACTTAACAGACATCTATAGAACATTCCACCCAAACAGGAAAGAATATACCTTCTTCTCAGTACCTCATGGAACCTTCTAAAAAAAATTGATCACATACTCGGTAATATAAAAAAAATTGATCACATACTCGGTAATATCCACAAACATCCACAGATACAAAAAAATTGGAGTAACCACCTGTGTCTTATCTGATCACCATGGAGTAAAGTTAGAATTTAACAACAATACCACCCCAGAAAGCCTACAAACTCATGGAAACTGAACAGTCAACTACTGAACCATCCCTGAGTCAAGGAAGAATAAAGGAAGAAATAAAAGTCTTTCTTGAATTCAACGAAAATCAAGACACAACATACCAAACCTATGGGACAGTATGAAAACAGTTCTAAGAGGAAAGTTCATAGCACTAAGTGCTCACATAAAGAAAACGGAGAAAGCTCACATTAGAGACTTAACAGCACACCCAAAAGCTCTAGAAAAAAAAAGAAACAGACTCACCCAGGAAGAGTAGAAGACTGGAAATAATCAAACTGAGGGCTGAAATCAACAAAATAGAAACACAGAAAACAATCCAAAGAATCAATGAAACAACGAGCTAGTACTTAGAGAAAATCAACAAGATTGACAAACCCCTACAAACTAATCAAAAGGCAGAGAGAGAACACTCAACAAGATCAGAAATGAAAAGGGGGACATAACAACAGACACTGAGGAAATTCAGAGAATCATTAGGTCTTACTACAAAAGCCTATATGCCACAAAATTGAAAAATGTAAAAGAAAGGGACATTTCTTTAGATAAATACCATATGCCTTGGTAGATTTTAAGTGGTCTTGGAGTAAATTTAGTTAGACATGTACCTAACCATTCAAAACAGACAGATGTATGTATAATTTGTCAAAACTTTACCTCCCAAATAATGAATTCATTAAAACGGGTAAAACTCATAGCCCTGGTACAAACCGAACACTACAGCAGTGCTCTTTTGTTTATTCTAAGACACAGCCACCCCAGTGGAGTCCTGAAACCAGAGATACCAGATGCTAAGCATATGGTGTATGTCTCTACATCTATGATGACCGTTTTCAATAAGAAATTAGTGACAACATTAATAAGATGGGACAATTGTGGTAAAATGATGGCTACTCTGCCGTGCCAGGCCTTTGCACAGAGTGAATAACTGGACAGGAGGAGGACACATGTCACACACAGGACACTGTTGAGAGTTCACTATGCTACTAAGCACTGTAATTTCAAAATAAAGAGTATTTCTGTAGTTTTCCATTCACATTTTCAGAACAAAGTTGATCAGAGGTAACAAAGTTTGCACAACAAAGGAGAGGATATAGCGAAACTACTGTATTGACTAAAATTGGGGGCTTGCTTAAGAGAGTTTTCTCTTGATGAGTCACCTATTAACTGTGGCCTAAGTTCAGTCATCTTCCACATGGTCAAAGAAAAAGTTGTCTACAACTATGGGGTTATTCCAGTCTCTCCAACTGCCTCACATGTCCAGACATAGAAACCTGAAATTGAGCGAGTCTTTGAAGAGCAGTAGGCTGTTCATAGTGGCGGGGGAGGGGAAGGTGACACCAGCCAATCAGAAGCATAGTCAGTGCACGTGAAACAATGCACTTCTGATGAGGGTGTGGCCTGGAAAACGGCTTTTTGACAAAACTGTCATTTGATGGGTCAGGTATGGACAGACATGGCACTCCCGCTGTCTTCAAAATAATGTCACCAGACCCCTTTCCTGTTCTCTGTATTCCTGAAAGATCTAGTCCCTAATCTAGGCTCAAGCTTTTCCTCAGCCTTGGAGAACAGAGGTATGTGGGAAGAGCAGAGCTAAAGGGAAACCAGTATCACAGCTAAGGGACATAGAGTTTATATTCCTGCCAGCCTTTTAGTCAAGTTAAAAGTTTGCAGGCTTGCATCCCATTTGTCTTGGGTATTCTGTATATTATATATATATATATATATATATATATATATATATATATATATATACAGATATATATATATTATATACTTTCATCAGGCTAATAGTGAGTGCCTACTATGTAAAGATGCTAGAAAGCCCCTATGGGAAAAACACAGACTAAAACTGACTTCTAAAGAGGGATTTACAGTTCAGAGGGAGACAATGTGAACAGGCCAAGAGGTTACTGACCTAGAAGTTTATAGGCACAAAAACCATTAAGAGCTCAGGAAGGAAGTTGGCAGATAGAGTGGTCAAGCAAGCTTTTGTGACACCATTCCTTTTAATCCATTTCCCTTCTGTTCTGTTTAAAAATTACCACATCGAGCCGGGCGGTGGTGGCGCACGCCTTTAATCCCAGCACTTGGGAGGCAGAGGCAGGCGGATCTCTGTGAGTTTGAGACCAGCCTAG
>NW_004949168.1:1702114-1712756 GCF_000317375.1 Microtus ochrogaster | reverse complement strand
AAAAAAAAAAAAAAATGACCACATCGTTGATGAAAAGTTGAGCATAACCTGAAAAACTAGTAGAAAATACTACAAGAGATGATTAGGGAAATAATGGGTGTAACTAGTCCAAATTTCTCCACATCTTCATGTCTTGGTACTGCTAAATTATCCTAAAACTGTGAAAGGTGCACTCTGATTTATCCAGAAAATATGTGTGGTGTCTTTTCATCCTCACTTGCTCTTACATTTGGGCGGTTTTCATTCCTGGTTGTATTTCCACAGTGCTTACACTTACATTCTGCTTGATAGAATTGACCCAGCAATGGTACAGAGGGCCATGGACATGTGCTTAAAATAGTAGGGATTAAACTATTCTTTTCTGTGGGTTATAACATTCCAAGGTGTCAGGTTTTTTGTTTTATTTTTGTTTTTCAAGACAGGGTTTCTCTGTGTAGTGCTGGCTCTCCTGGAACTTGCTGTCCTTGAAATCCACCTGCCTTTGCCTCCAGAGTGCTAGGATTAAAGGAGTGAGCTACCACTGCCTAGCAACCCTAATCCCAGTGCTTAGGATGAAGAAGCAGGTAGACCTCCGAGGTCAGTGCCAGCCTGGTCTAAACAGTGAGTTCCAAGGCAACCAGCAAAGTTCATAAAGTCTTACTACAGTGTGGGTGTATCTGTGGGGGATACATATCTCTGCCACTATCATTTACTAATGTTGCAGAACTTACAGCAGAAAGATTCTTCTCAAATAGAAAGTTCCTATTTTATTTTTAGGAAGTTTTATAAGAAAAACTCCCTGCTATTTATTTTATATATCCTTGCCTTTTAATTAAGCTCGTGAACAAATAATCTTCCATGTGTTGGTGCACTCCTGTGATCCCTAGCATTTGGGAAGTGGAGGCAGGAGGATCAGAGGAAGTCTGAGGCTGTCTGGACTATGTGAGTCCATTGTGTGTAGCTCTTATACACAGTAATAATTCCTTCCAGTTTCACTTTTACTTTCATCTTTTTCATCTCAAAATGAATCTGCTTTCCTTGCTTAGTAATCATAAGAGAAAACTGCCATGTCCTCAACTCACATTTAGAACAACAGAATCTTTTTTGGTCTTTTGAAATAGGGTTTCTCTGTGTAACAGCCCTGTTTGTCCTGGAACTAACTCTAGGCGAGGCTGGCCTTGAACTCACAGAGATCCACCTACCTCTGCGTTCTGGGTGCTAGGATTAAAGGTGTGTGCCACCACTGCCCAGCAGAACAACAGAATCTTAGCATGCTTGTGTGTGTATGTATATGTGGAGGGGTGGGAGACAGGTAATTGTACGTGGTGTGGATGTGTGCGTATGGAGGCCAGAGGATGGCACCAGAGATCCTGTCTTGATCATTCTCAGTCTTTATTGTCGGGGCAGGATCACTCATGAAGATGATTGATTTGGCAGACTGACAGGCCAGTGAGCTTGAGGAAGCTCCACATCCCCAGTGCTTATATCACTTTTATGTTTTTTAGGGATCCAAACTCAGGTTCCTATGTGTGTGCCATCTTCCCAGCCCTTAGTTTATGTTTCTAGTAAATAAAAAGAAATTAAGTGTGGGAGATTGGAATGTGGGTTGAATACGGTCAGAACACATCTTTTGTGCCTGGAGAGATGGCTCAGTGGTTAAGAATGCTTGCTACTCTTCTAGATGAGCGAAGTTCAGTTCCCAGCTCACAGCTGCCTGCAACTCCAGCTCCAGAGGATCTGATACACTCTTCTTGCTTCCATGGTAATCATAATACGTGGCATACAAACAAAACAAACAAAGAAACACATACACATGTGTGTGCACATCAATTTAAATTTTTAAAAAATACATTGTTTGAAATTCTCTAAGACTTAAAAATAATGTATTTTAAGAGAGTATGAAGTGGCCAGGAATGGTAGTACAAGCCTTTAATGCCAGCACACAGGCAGGAGGCTGTGAGTTCAAGGCCAACTACACCCTGAGTTCCAGAACTACGTAAAGAGCCTCTGTCTCAAAAATTCAAAAGAGAGAGAGACAGAGAGAAAGAGAGAGAGAGAGAGAGAGAGAGAGAGAACCTTCTCACAGGCAGGTAGTCATCCAATACTTCCTAAAACTTACTAGATGGAATATTCATCCTTATGTTGTTTCTATTTACCTCCCCATAATTACCAGTCACTGGACCTAGTTGGTCCTTCTGGAAAAAACAAAACCAAATCTAAAACATGTCCTATGCAGTATTGAAACTTATGCAAAAGGATCTACAATATGCATATGAGAATACAATATAAGCAAGGTTGGAGGGGTTCATAGCAATGTTCAGAGCATACTAGAACTAAAATCATTTCTCGTTTGTATAAAATTAGGTTTTAATTTACAGGTCATTCTATATATTTCTGAAGTTTTTTTATTGGTGTATGTGTCCATGTCTTTGTGAGTATATGTACACATGCTTGTGCTCATTGTTGTGTGAGGCAGAGGCCAGAAGAGGGCATCACACATCATCTACCACTCTGCCTGTTCTTTGTTTTTAATGATTTAATTTTATTTTATGTCCATTGGTGTTTGCCTGCGTGTGTGTCTGTATAAGGGTGTCAGATCTTGGGGTTTCAGATAGTTGTTAGCTGCCGTATGGGTGCTGGGAATTGAACCCAGTCAGTGCTCTTAACCACTGAGCCACCTTTCCAGCCCCTGCCTGTTCTGAAGCAAGATTTCTCCATGAACCTGTGGTTCATATTTTCTCAGCTAGTCTGGAAGCTAGCAAGCCCCAGCAATCCTCCTGACTCCTTCCTCTCAGAGCTGGGGTTACAGGCATGTGTTAGACTCCGGGATTATGTGTATGCTGAGATCTGAACATGGGTCCTTACAACTTCTCAGTGAGTGCTCTTAACTGCTGAGCCATCTCTCCATCCCTTTCCTATATTTTTATTTTCTAAGTCAGCAGTTTTTCAAGCAGTAGCCAATGAGAACAAAGTTGAGATAGTTAACTGGTCAGAAGAGGAGAAAGAATGACATCATTCTAAGTGTTGCTCACCCTACCTCAGTTCCCCCTCATCTCTGCATCTCTGAGATCCATCAGAGCATCCAGGCCTAGAACAGCTATACTGTCTAAAACTACAGTTCTTGAGAGAGCAGATCATTCCACTGAAGAAGAAAATGACAATATTTCCTTTTCTCCTAATGCCTCCCGTAATCTTCAGTCTTGCTTGAGCAGAGCTAACCAAGGGAGATCTTTTGTGGTTGCAGGAGCCCACATAACATTGTTTAGGGACCCATGTTTTCCAATTACTCTGCTACTTTCACAATTAAGGCAAAATATTTGAAAACAATTACCATTTTAACCCTCATGTTATCTCCTAACAATATTTCTAATCTCTGCTTTTACTCTTCATTATCAATAGTCAACAAAACAGAAAATGTAAGCAGACTAAATCATCATCTGGGTCAGATTTGAGTAGCCCACATGTGCCTGAACACTTCATCTAGATGGCCGATAATCAGGAAAGGGAGCTCGATCTCATCAGGTCATCAGAGAAACACAAAACCTACCAAGATAGTACACTTGTAAAAATCACAGTAACAGAGCTTGGAGATAGCTCAGCGGGTAAGAGTACTCGCTGCGTGAGCATTAGGACCTGCGTTCGAATCCCCAACACCTACATCAAAGCCAGCCTTGGCTAATGCCTGCTATATCCAGCACCAGAGAGAAATAAAAGAATCACTGAGGCTTACTGAATGCCAGGCTAAAGTGCAGTGAGACAGCCTGCCTCAAAGGCAAAGGTAGAGTTATCAGCACACTCAAAATTATCTTCTGCTTTCCCATGTACACAAAGACATATGTTCCCATACCCATGTATTCATGCACCACACACACACACACGCACACACACACGCACGCACACACGCACTCACACACACACACACACATAGACACATTGACCGAGGTTTCTGTTCCACCAGGTCCTGCAGTCATTAAGTCCCAAAGAAATACACAGAGTTCTACATTAATCATAAACTGATTGGCCTATTAGCCCAGGCTTCTTATAACTCTAATAACTAATATTAGCCCATAATTCTTGTCTGTGTTAGCCATGTGGCTTGGCACCTTTTTTTGGTGAGGCAGTCACATCTTACTTCCTCTGCATCTGGGTAATGGCTGCAGACTGACTCTTTTCTCTCCCCAGAATTCTCCGGTGCTCATTGTCCCCCACCCCACCCCTATCTACTTCCTGCCTGGTCACGCCACCTATACTTCCTGCCTGGCTACTGGTCAATCAACATTCTATTAAACAAGTACAAGAAACAAATCTTTACAGGGTAAAACTATTGTCCCACAGTGCACGCGCACGCACGCATGCACACACATACACACATTTTATTTTTAAATCACAATAGTACAATTTAGTAATTATATGGTTTTTTTTTTATACTTTTGGCTCTTTACTCTTTGGGGGGCCCTCCATGCAATTCCCAAATAAATCACAAAGAGTCTTAGTCTTTCTTAAAAATATCCAGCTTTAGCTTGGCTTATTTTTAGCTGGCTTTTCTTAAATTATCCTGTCTACCTTTTACCTCTAGGATTTTATCTTTCTCTATTTCTGTATATCTTTCTTTACTTCTTCCTCCGTGACTTGCTGTGTAACTGGGTGGCTGGCCCCTGGAGTCTTCCTCTCCTCCTCTTTTTTGCTCCTTGATCTTTTTCTTCCCAGATGTCTCCTCCTTTTTATTCTCTCTGCCTGGCAGCCCACTTAGCCCTCTCCTGCCTAGCTATTGGCCATTCTGCTCTTTATTAGACCAATCAGGTTTTTCAAATATGTAAAGTAACACAGCTTCACCAAGTTAAACAAATAAAAGAATGCAACACACTTTGCATCATTAAACAAACGTTCCACAGCATAAATAAATGTAACACACCTTAATATAATATTCTACAACACAATTTAGCTGGGATAAACAGCAACTGAACTTCAGTATCAGCTTTAGAAAAGCTGTTTGGCAGGATCTTCTGAAGTTTGAGCTGTGGTATGACATGTATTTTGTATGTATAAGTCCCTGAACTCAACTCCCAGCTTCAAAATGAAAAGAAATGGGGTTGGGGAGATACCCCAAAGGATAAAATGCTTTTCAAGCAAGTGCAAAGACTAGAGTTTGGATCTCCATTCCTTAAATGCCAGGTGGACATGGTCTATCACCTATAATGTCAGTGTTTATAAGGCAGGATATCCAGGGCAAGCTAGCTAACTAAACTAGTCATATTGGAGATCTCTGGGTTCAACTGAGACACCCTACATCTGCAAAACTTGGATTTCAAAAATAGATTTATTTTATTATTTTTAAGTGTGTGTGTGTGTGCACGCGCGCATGCGCATGCATATTAATATATGTACATTTAAGACCAGCCTGGGTAACACAGCAAGTATGGGGTCAGCTATGTTAAGTGGAACCACTCAATGCCCGGACAAAAAATTCAGAAAGACTAAAAAATGGCTCAGTGGCTCTTGCTGTTTTTACAAAGGACCTGAATTTGGTTCCCAGCACCAATGACAGGTGGCTCACAATGATTTGTACCTAACCTCAAGGAGGACCTGAAACTTCAGGTCTTCACAGACACCTGCACATATATTAATATGCATGCACGCGTGCACGCGCGCACACACACACACACACACACACACACACTTAAAAATAATAAAATAAATCTATTTTTGAAATCCAAGTTTTGCAGATGATGCTCTCTCCTGTACTCACTTGCTGGCAAGCATGCTCAACCCCACTATATTCTTCAACACCACGATGGCAAGCCCTTTTAGCCGTATCCCCTAGCCATTTGCTGACAATCATCCAAAGACAGCAGAAAACTTTTGTGCTCTGAGCTTCGGATGGGAAGAATTTGGTTACAAGAGATCCTCTTTCCATAGAATTACTCCAGAATTCATGCAGCCATAATGTGCAGATGTCAGAGTGGAAGTCAGTTCTCTCTGACTGTCATGCTTGTGTCGAGTCTCATTGGTAAGCTTTTGGCCAATGAGAGACTCTGTCACAAAATGCAGACAGGTGGATTTCTGAGGATGACTTAACATGGAGGCTGTTCTCTCACCTCTACATGTATCTCTGCACACACATGTGTCTATACACACATTAATTTTTTTTTTAAGTTCAAGGTCAGGACTGGAGATATGATGGCTCGGTGGTTAAGAGCGTTTGCTGCTTACTCATGAGGAGTGGAATTCAGACCCAGCTCCTTCCTAGGGCAGCTCACAACTGCCTGTAATTCCAGCTCCCAGGGATCAGATGCCCTCTTCTGCCACCTGTGGGTACCATACACATATACAGGCGCACATAAGCGCATGTGCACACGTGCACATATACACTCACATGTGTGTGCGCACATGCAGACACAAAGAGAGCAAAATCTCTTTTAAAAGTGCCAAGGTCATTGGTCAGTGGTGGCCTGAGACTTTAATCCCAGCACTTGGGAGGCAGATGCAGGCAGATCTCTGCGAAATCAAGACCAGCCTGATCTCTGTGAGTTCGAGGCCAACCTGGTCTATACATCGAGTTCCAAGACAGGCCAAACCTGTTACACAGAGAAAGCCTGTCTCAGAAAAAAAAAAAAAAGAAAGAAAGAAAGAAAGAGAAAAGAAAAAGTGCCAAGGTCATCCTCACCTACATGGTGAGTTTACAGCCAGCCTAGGCTACATGAGAACCTGTCAAAAGAATTTTTAAAAGTTTTTTTTTAAAATTTTAAAAGTCTTTAAAAGGGGCTGGAAAGATGGTTCAGCAGCTAACAGTGCTTGCTGTTCTTGCAGAGGACCTGGGTGGTTTCAATTCCCAGCCCCCACATGACAACTCACAACTCTCACTAGCTACAGACCCAGGAGACCTGACACCCTCTTCTGGCCTCAGGGGACACTAGGAAGCAGGCACGTGACACTCAGACATACACACAGGCGAAACATTCACACACACAAAATAAAAATAAACCTTTAAGGGGGGTGCGAGCAAGCAGTTCTGCTTTCTAATTCTAGCACTGTGTGAAAGATTAGCCGTGGAGATCATGATGAGAACGAGAGAATTTGTGCTGTGAGTCAAAATAGGACTGATAACCTCGAAAGACACCTACCTAATCAAGAGAAAGTCACTAAGGGAAGCCATCATATAATCTCATAAAAGATACCCATCCCCCAAATAAACAATTCTCAACCTAGAAATATGAGGAAAACACCAACAGTTTTTTAAAAAATTAAAGAAGGCAACACAGAATCTGAAACAGAGCAGACAGAAATCCCAGAGGAGCTGAGAAACGAAAGGAAGGTGGGAAAGTTAGTTGACAGCCTCAGTAACAGGCGGAAGGAAGCAGAAGGAAAAGCAACAAAACTTGAAGACAGATCTTCGGGACTGTTAGTGTCAGACAGAAAAAATTAAAAGAGAAAGTGTGAAGAAAAACATACAAGAGCTTTGGGATACCCTTAACAAAACAAGTATTCAGATCATTGGCCTCCTGAGGGAGAACAACTATGGGTCGGAGGCACAGAAAGCTCTTCTGTAAATTAGCAGTAGAAAACTTCCCAAATCTTGGGAACGACATGGACATCAGGGTACAAAAAGCATCCATATACTCTAAGACACATGACAATAGAAGTACATTGCCATGACTTATAGTTATTAAAAGTACAGGACAGGGCTGGAGAGATGGCTCAGAGGTTAAGAGCACTGGCTGTTCTTCCAGAGGTCCTGAGTTCGATTCCCAGCAACCACACAGTGGTTCACAGCCATTTATAATGAGATCTGACTCCCTCTTCTGGAGTGCAGACAGAACACGGAATATACAATAAACAAACAAACAAATCTTTAAAAAAATAAAAGTACAGGACAAAGGAAAAATATTGCCTGCTAGAGAGAAATGTCAAGTACCATTTAACAGAAAATACTTTAGCACTTCTGTGAGTCTGTGTGTGGTTCTAGTGATCAAATCCACCCATCATAACTGCAAGCAAACCAACTTGGGTCCCGCAGAAGAGCAGGAAGCACTCACGTTAGCTAAACCACTCCTCCAGCCTCCATTGGACTCCTTCTGCTTATTTCTTGCTGAAACCACTGCTCACATCGTATCAAACATGGTGGCCAACAAGACTGACCCAGTATTAGAGCTTTCCTGTTGTACACATGGATCTCACTGTAGATCCCAGGCAGGCCTTGAACTTTCTCTCCTCCTGCCTTCACCTCCCAAGTCCTGGGATTATAGATATGTGTTACCAAGCCTAGCTTTACTTTCCTTACGGATATCATTCGTCCATATTATTGCCATGTATATCGGCTGGTTTTTGTGTGCCAACTAGGCACAAGCTAGAGTCATCAGAGAAAGGAGCCTCAGTTGAGGAAATGCCTAGATGGGATTCTGCTGTGAGGCATTTTCTCATTTAATGATCAATGGGGGAGGGCCCAGTCCATGGTGGGTGGTGCCATCCCTGGGCTGGTGGTCCTGGGTTCTATAAGAAGATGGGCTAAAAGTCATGGGAATCAAGCCAGTAAGCAGCTTCCCTCCATGGCCTCTGCATCAGCTCCTGCCTTCAGGTTCCAGCCCTGCTTGAGTTCCTGTTTTGACTTCCTCCAATGATGGATTATGATTGTATACTATGTATATACATAGTATATAGATATACTATGGAAGTATAAACCAAATAAACCCCTTCCTCCTCAACTTGCTTTCTTGGCATAGTGTTTCATGTCTCTATTGGGAGTGATATGGACCTTGGGAGTTGTGGTTAGGAAAACGGTGATTAGGTGTTTTAAGCGCTGCTTACTGGGAACATGGAAGACAGTGGTGCTGAGTATGATTTGATGAACTGAGGATATCAAGAGGTTTCAGAGGAGAAGGACGTTACCTAGAGACTGGTCTTTTGATATTTTGGTGAAAAAAATGGCTCTTTTTTGCCTTGTCTGAAGAGTCTGCCTGAGAAGTTTTGGATTAATTCTATTGGCAGAAGAAATCTCAAAACAGCCAAATATAGACTCTGTCTTGTGATTATTAGTGGTAACTCTAACGAAGATTTTTTTTTTTTGGCTTTCTAGACAGGGTTTCCTGTGTAGCTTTGGAGTCTGTGCTGGAACTCACTCTGTAGACCAGGCTGGCCTGGAACTCACAGAGATCTGCCTGCCTCCTAAGTGCTGAGATTAAAGATATATGCCACCACCACCTGTCCCTCTAATGAAGATTTGCAATAAAAAGGAGCAAACTGAGCAGGATAAATTACAAAATGTAAATTTTGAGGCGAAAAAAAGAGTGACAGGAAGTGGAATGGAGCTAAATCCTGTGTTCAAGAAAATAAATGGATGAAGAAATTGAATAAAGGGAGTGGTGACCTCGGGGCAAGATTCCACCCAGTTAAGTTTCCAATTTGTGAAAAGGAGCTAAAGAAAAGCTTAGGACCAGGTGTGGTGTGAATACCACCAATCCCAGCAAAGGCTGGTGGATCTCTGAGTTTGAGGCCAGCCAGATCTACAGAGCAAGTTTCAGGACAGCCATGCTTAGGCAATGAAGGACAGAAAGCTCATATACTTGAATGAGGTGGCCATGCTCCAGCCTGAGTAAGCAGCAGAACATGGCATCTTAGGCCATGCGGTTCTTGCTTTAGAGTTAAGGGTAAAAGACATGGGTTATGGAATTTGCCTCCCTGCCTAAAGAAAGCCACTGAGGTCAGACATGTGTCAGGAGTGTCCCTGATGAAGGCCTAGTAGGAAGGCCAGTTTGCGAAGCTGTGAAGTTGAAGCCTGGATTGATTGCACTGGAGAATCTAAGATGTTAGAGATGCCACAGTCGTGGGATACCTGCTGAGGAGAGCCAATAGCAGAGAGTGGAACCAGCCCAAGAGAAAGAACTGTGTTGCAATCAACAAAGCTGAAGGAAGATGGAGATCTGAAGATCATTTTCCTTATAACCCCATAATGTTCAATTCTCTCTGTCTCTCTCTCTCATCTGTGGGCCACGTTCAATCTACTTTTTTCTCTTCCTGTTCTGGACTCTTCATATCTACAATAACCTCCCCCTGAAACCATATCAAGGAACACTCACACAATCAGTTCATATACCCCGAGACCTTCTTAGCTCCAGCATCGTCCCCAAGGCTCTGTTCTATTGGTTATTTATTTTTTGTTTATTATTTAGAATTGAAAAATTGAACCCAGTTCACTTTCATACTAAACTCACTGAGCCATACCTCCAGTTCCCAGATTTTATTTTTATTGTTAAAGCATCTCTAGTATGTAATATGGAAATATTCATTTTAGAGGGTATGCAATATGAAAATATTCATTTTAGAGGCCTCTATCCATTTTAAAGTTTGTTTGTCAAATAGGCTTATGTTACCCTCACTTCTTTTTTTTGTTGTTTTGTTTTGTTTTTTGAGACAGGGCTTCTCTGTAGCTTTGGGGCCTGTCCTGGAATCAACTCTTATAGCCCAGGCTGGCCTTGAACTCACAGAGATCTGCCTGCCTCTGCCTACCGAGTGCGGGAATTAAAGGCATTCGCTGCCACCACCAGGGTTCCCTTCCTCACTTCTTAAAACATATTAACAAGCCGGGCGGTGGTGGCGCACGCCTTTAATCCCAGCACTCGGGAGGCAGAGGCAGGCGGATCTCTGTGAGTTCGAGACCAGCCTGGTCTAC
>NW_004949168.1:1701294-1702014 GCF_000317375.1 Microtus ochrogaster | reverse complement strand
ACATATTAACAAGCATATGTGATTGCTCTACTTTTATGGTAGGGCAGTTTCTTTTTTTTTTTTATGGTTTATTTAACTTTATTTTATGTGCATTGGTGTGAAGGTGTCAGATCCCCCGGAACTGTATCTTCAGACAGTTGTGAGCTGCCATGTGGGTGCTGGGAATTGAACCCGGGTCCTCGGGAAGAACAGTCAGTGCTCTTAACCGCTGAGCCACCTCTCCAGCCCCGGTAGGGCAGTTTCTGGTTGAAATTACCAGCCAGTTCTTCCTTGTTGACGGGGAACCAACCCCTAAATAGGAGTTCTATATTCTATTTTGTACTGTGCTGGCTTTTCCAAGAGCCAGGCTTGCTCTGAACTCTGAGAAGCCAGCACTGTTCAGACCAGCAGAGCAGATTGCATCTGCCTTTTTCTATTTATTTCTTCTTTTTGTTTTGTTTGGCTCTGTTTTGTTTTTCTTTGGACTTGTGAGTTTTTGTGGTATTGAAGTCTTACTATTATTGTTGTTTTTCTTTGAAAATAGATCCCCCCCCCAGCACGCACACACAATATATTCTGATGTGGTTCCCCCTCCCCCATTCCTCCCACTTCTTCCCATCTAAATTCACCCCCTTTCTGTCTCTCCTTAGAAAAGAATTTGACATGAAACAAAAAACAAATTGGAAAAGTACAAAACAAACAAAAGGAAAAGAGTCCAAGAAAAGGCATAAGAAATTGATA
>NW_004949168.1:1692316-1700984 GCF_000317375.1 Microtus ochrogaster | reverse complement strand
GTTAATACATATTATATGTGAAATATAAAATATAATAGCTGCATGGTTGTGGAACATGTCTTTAGTATCAGGAGAGGCAGACAGATCTCTGAGCACAAGGCCAGCATGGTCTATAGAGCAAGTTCTAGCATAGTCAGAAACCCTGTCTTGAAAAAAACAAATAAAAAAGTAATAGGATAAAATAAGAGTGAAAATAAAACTAAATTTAAATTAAAAAAACAAATCCAACAATAAAAAGCTCCTGACATGACATTATGGGTTAAAGAACCTCCAAAGATGCCCTTGGTTTTATTTTCTGTTGGCATCTACTCTGGGCATGTGGACTAGCCAACCATTTTCATGGTGGCTGTGCAAATGTGCACTCTTGCCAGCAGTGGATGAGTGTTCCCCTTACTCCATATCCTCACTAGACTGAGCTGTCATTATTGATCTTGGTTTTCTGCCTAGTACAGAAAGAAATCTCAATGTAGTTTTGATTTACATTTTCCTGTTGGCTAAGGATGTTGAACATTTAAGTACATCTCAGCTATTTGAGTTACCTCTTTTGAGAATTCTCAGTTTAGATTCTTAGCTCATTTTTTAATTGGATTATTTATTTTCTCAATATCCAGTTTTTAAATTTTTTTATATATTTGGATATTAGCTTACTATTGAATGTGTAGTTTGTAAAAAAAATCTTTTCCCATTCTGTAGGCTACTGTTTTATACAAGTAATACTGTCCTTCGGCATGAAGAGCTTTTCAGTTTCATGAAGTTCTATTTATTGTTGATCTTAGTGTCTGTGTTAACAGTGTTCTGTTCAAAAAGTCTTTTCCTGTGCAAATGAGTTCAAGGCTATTCCTCAATGTCTCTTCTATCAGATTCAGTGTATCTAGTCTCATGTTGATTCATTGATCCACTTGGAGTTGAGTTTTGTGCAGGGTGATGAGTATGGATCTATTTTCAATCTTCTACTTGCAGCCATCCAGTTTGACCAGCACCATTTGCTCAAAATACTGTCTTTTTCTAGTCTGTATTTCTGAATTTTCTTTGAAAAAAAAAACCCTCAGGATATTCCTTTTTTCATCTCTAATTTTGTTATTTGGATCTTCTCTCTCTACCTTTTAGTCAATTTGGCTAAGGGTTTGTCAATCTTATTGATATTCTCAAAGAATCAACTCTTCATTTTATTGATTCTTTGTATTGTTTATTTGTATCTATTTTATTGATTTAAATCCTGAGTTTATCTTATGTTGTTGGCTCTTTGGGGTGTTCTATTAAATTACTAGTTTGAGAACTCCTCAGTTTATTTATGTAGACACTTAGTGTTATGACCTTACCTTTTAGAACCACCTTCATTGTGTGCCATAAGCCTGGGTACATTGTGTCTTCATTTTCATTCAATTTTAGAAAGTTTTTCATTTCTTCTTGACCCATTCTTCATTTTGTAGTGATTTGTTCAGGTTCCATGAGTTTGTAAGCTTTCTGTTGTTTCTGTTGTTGATGTCCAGCTTTAATCTGTGGTGGTCAGATAGGATACAGGGTGTTATTTCAATTTTCTTGTATCTGTTAAGACATTTTTGGTGTCTTAAGTATGTGATCAACTTTGGAGAACATCCCATGAGGTGCTGAGAAGAAGGTATATTCTATTACATTTGGATGAAATGCTCTGTAAATAACTGTTAGACCGTTTGGTTTATGATGACAGCTAGCTCCAGTACTTCTGGTTAGGTTTTGTCTGGGTAACCTGTCTATTTACAAGGTAGGACACTGAAGTCACCCACTATCTGTTTGAGGGTCAACATGTGATGTAAACTGTGGTACTGGGTTTTTTTTTTTTTTTTTGTGTGTGTCTGTGTGTGTGTGTGTGTGTGAACTTGTCTGGTGCAGCGATATTAAGAATTGCAGTGTCCTCTTGGTGGATTTTCCCTTTGATGAGTATGTAGTATTCTTCCTCATTCTTTCTGACTACTTTTGGTTTAAAATCTATTTTGTTGGATATTGAAGTGGCTACATCAGCTGCTACTTGGGTACATTTGCTTGGAATATTTTTTCTCCTTTTATTCTGAAGTGATGTCTATCCTGATGTTAAGGTGTGTTTCTTTTGGGGAGCGCAGGGAGCGTCAAGATAGGTTCTTTCTGTGTAATCCTGACTGTTCTGGAACTCTTTCTGTGGACCAGGCTGACCTTGAACTCACAGAGATCTGCTTACCTCTGCGTCCTGAGGGCTGGGGTTTAAGGAGTACACTACCACAGCCTGGTAAGGTGTGTATCTTGGATACAGTAGAAAGATAAATCCTGTTTACACATCCGATATGTTGGTCTATGTCTTTTTGTTTGGTTTTGTTTCTGAGACAGGGTTTCTCTGTGTAGCTTTGGAGCCTGTTCTGGAACTCCTTCTGTAGACCAGGCTGGCCTCTAACCCACAGAGATCCACCTGCCTCTGCCTCCTGAGTGCCAGGATTAAAGTCCTGTGCCTCCACCGCCCGACTTGGTCTATGTCTTTTTATTGGGGAACTGAGATCATTGATGCTGAGAGCAGTGTTCCTTGATTCCTGTTATTTTGTTCTTGTGGTGTGTCTCCCCCACCCTCTCTTATTTGCTGGTCTGAGATTTTTTATTCCTTGTGTTTTCTTGGGTGTGATTAGTTTCTTCACTTTGAAATTTTTCTTCTAGTGCCTTCTGTAGTCTGAATTTGTGGATAGATACTGCTTAAATTTAGTTTGATCATGGAATGTGTTTCTTTCTCCATCTATGATGGCTGAAAGTTTTGCAGAGTAGTCTGGGATCTCTTAGAGTCTGCAACACATCTGTCCTTCTGGCTTTTGGAGTCTCCAATGAGAAGCCAGTGTTATTCTAATGCTTGTAAGTTATTGTTGGGATGCACTGTGTAGCACCCATCGGTTGAAGAAAGAAGATACTTCAAGATGTAATTTTAAGGTCAACGTGGCAGCAGGCCAGTCCAGCGTCTCTGATGGACGGAACCCCGAACAGCCACACAAAGGTGTATTTACTGATTGTTACACAAAGTATTTCCTCGTACAAAGTCTCTAATCTAATTTACACGTCTTACTAACAGAAAGCATCACGTGCCCCCATGATTCTAGTCCTTTATTATGTATCGTTTGCAAAACACAATAATACAGGAGACTCAGGTGTGCCTGAGGCATCTTGTGACCAAAGTCATGGGATGGCTGCAACGCCCCTTCAGTAATACAATTCTACAAATCACTGTTTTCCACAAGGATTCTTTACCTTTTACCACAAGGGTTCTTCAAGGTCAAAGTACTTCTAAAAGGCAGCTGCTTAAATCTAATATCCCCCCAATACAGTAACTCTGCTAAATTTCTACAACATGTGACTTAGTCTTTTTCCTTGCAACAATTAATATTCGTTCTTTGTTCTGTTCATGTAGTATTTTGATTATTAAGTGCCAAGTAGAATTTTTTTTCTGTCCAGTCCATTTGCTGTTCTGTACGCTTCTTGTACCTTGATAGGCATCTCTTCTTTAGGTAAGGGAAATTCTCTTCTAGGATTTTGTTGAAAATATTTTTATGTCTTTGACCTGGGTTACTTCTCCTTCTTCTGTTTCAATTAATCAAATGTTTGGTCTTTTCACAGTGCCCCTGATTCCCTGGATATTTTGTGCCTAGAGTTTTTTAGGTTTAACATTTTCTTTGAATGAGGTATTCATTTTTTTCTATCTTGTCCTCAATGCCTGAAAGTCTCTCTTCCATCTGTTGTGTTCTGTTAGTGAGGCTTGCCTCTGAGTTTCTGTTCAAGATTTTCATTCTCAGATTCCTCTGGGGGTCCCTGGTATAATGTGTTTCTAGGTATTGGGAGCTGTTACTTAGGAATGGGGATTGGCTAGAAGGACTGAGGGGGTCCACAGGAGGGAGGAAAACAGGGTGTTCTGTCAGGATCTGCTTAGTGGCTGGGATGGGGGTAGAGAGTGAGGAGAGAGAGACCATAGTAGGTGGTCTGTTGTAGAACTGGGGATGGGGGGGTGAGCAGGGATTGGATTGGAGGAAAGCTGGCGGAGTGTGAAGGCTTGAAGCTTGCCTGCCTGCTTCATTGGCCTGCTGCTTCTCTGGCATGCTTCACCTGAGGGTTCCTCAGGGAAATCAACCCTGCTGGAGATGGGGAATGAGATAGGGGATGAGTTGGGAGAAGGAAGGTCAGAGGAGAAAATCTATATGATCTACAGGAGATGGGGGGGGGGGAGACCAAAGGAGGTAGTCTGCTACGGGTTGGGAGGGGGCAGGGATGAGACTGGGGGATTAAATTTGGAGGAGAGAAGGGTGAGGGGAAGATCCACAGTTAGCTTCCTTGCTTCTCTGCCCTGTGTGGCAGGCAGGTTCCCACGGAATGCCTGCAGGAGACAGGGGCTCTGTGTGTTTTTTTGAGACAGGGTCTCACTCTGTAGCCCAGGCTGGCCAGGAACTCATGATGATCCTCCTGCCTCAGTCACTTCTACTCCAAATTCTTGGATTGCAGGCGTAGCCCACTACACTCTGCTAGATATAATTTTTTTTAACCTCACTTGAGTCTGAGCATTTGGTGTCCACACCTAAAAGAAGGTCTTAGTCAATACTAACTTTCCTGGCATCAACAGGCAGTAAAAGGAAATGTCAACACATCCTCCCACTTACAGCTTTCAGCCTTCCAACTGTCACTTGTGCCCACACCCACCGCTCTCCCTTTAACCTGATATCTTAGTTTACTTAATCTTGTGCCTATAGATAATAATGTAATAACCCACATCTAAGTATACACCCATAAAAACTCACATCTGTGTTTATTTATTTATTTTATGTGCATTGGTGTTTCGCCTGCATGTATGTCTGTATGAAGGTGTCAGATCTTGGAGTTATAGACAGTTGTGAGCTACCATGTTGTTGCTGGGAATTGAACCTCAGTCCTCTGGAAGAGCAGCCAGTGCTCTTAACCCTCGCCCCCATTTAATTTTTTTTTTAATATTTTTCCCCGTTTAATTTTTATAAAGGAGAAGAGATAACAGACCAAAAGAGGATGAAGGACAAGAAACAAAAGGAAATGGAATCTGGTTAGATTGACCAGTGCTGCTGTTCCTCACGCTGTTACAGAATATTATTTTAACCAGGCAAAGATATGTTAAATTTGTCTATGCTGCAGGCTCTTACTTTAATTGTATAAAGGTGTGTTACTTTTGTTTACGTGGCATTTGTTTAATTATGTGGAGATGTTGCATTGGTTTTACCTTGCCTGCCAAGGCACCTGACTGATCTAATAAAGATTGGCTGAGCGGCCAATAGCTAGGCAGGAGAAAGGATAAGCAGGACTGGTGGGTGGAGAGAATAAATAGGAGAAACATGGGCTGGAAAATGAAGAACAAGAGGAGGAGGAGGAGAGACCGGGGGACACGCCAGGGGCAAGAAGCCAGGCAGCCTCCAGCCAGACGTAGAGACGCAGTGAAAGTAAGATAAACAGAAGTAAGAAAGGTAGTAAGTCCCAAGGCAAACGGGAGATAAGAAGAAACAGGTTAATTTAGATAAAAGAGCTAGCCAGAAACGCGCCTAATTCAGGCTGAGCATTCAAAACTAGTAAGTCTCTTGGGTCATGATTTGGGAGCTGTTTGGTGGCCCCAAAAGAAAGGAACTCTGGTACACACTCACTAGTGGATTTTCCCTTTCATGGAAACGGATGCCCCGTTGCTGCCGTCCATAGAGCTCTCAGGTTTTTGTTTTTTTTTTTTTAAATTTTTATTTTATGCGTATTGGTATTTTGCCATGGGTGTTGGGTCTCCTGGAACTGGGGTTACAGTTGTGCGTTGCCATGTGGGTGCTGGGAATTGAACCTAGAGTCCTCTGGAAGAGCAGTCAGTGCTCTTAACCACTGAGCCATTTCCCTAGAACCCCTACCCCCCCACACACACACCCAGACGCGTGCACACACACACACACACACACACACACACACGCATTCACTTTTATGATAGCTGTTCAGGGTTGGGTTGGAAAGTCCATTCTGTGATGGTCTTACTTCTGTATAGAAAAGTGATCCTACAGGCAGAGGCAAGCAGATATCTACGAGTTCGAGACCAGCCTGGCCTTCACAGTAAGTTGCTGGCCAGCTGGCATTGCCATGACTCAGTCATTTAAGTAAGCCATCCACGGGGTGGAACAAAAGCCCCTGGAGAGAAATAGGAAAGAACAAAAGCATACGTTAGATTTCTTCCTTTCCCAACTTGTGTTTCTAGAAGACTCACTTGGGGACAGCTTCCTGGTGCTGGAAAACCCTGACTGTTATCTTTGAACATGAGTGCTCAAAGGGAGGAATTACAAGACCGGGCCATCGTCAAAATAGCAGCTCACTTACCAGACCTCATCGTCTATGGAGATTTCTCTCCAGAGCGGCCATCAGTGAAGTGTTTTGATGGCGTTCTGATGTTTGTTGATATTTCAGGCAAGTGCCAAAGGAATGCTTGCTTAATCACCCTGTGGGTGAGCAACAGGCATGCATCAGAAGTCACACGCAGGTTGTGATTGCAGCGGGGACACCGTTTTCAAACCCTTAGGTGGTAGGGCAGCTAGTGCACACGGGAAAGGGAAAGAGAATGACCTCTTCCCCCAGGTGTCTCCCATCTCCCTTCCCCCAGCTTTCAGTTACAGGCATGTCTTTAAAACACTCGAGTTCCCCATCTGGGACTTCTGACTCCAGTGTCCCTGCCCCAACTTCACAGCCTCTTCACCCAAGTCCCACGCACACCCCTGACAAACTCAGGAGATAATCTACTGTATTTACATCCTCATACAAAACGTGCCTTATTAGAAGAATTTGAAAAATCGGTGGTCTCTAAACCATGGAACAGAACCTTTCTTTCCAACAATATGCCGCTGTCACTGTGTACATGGGGACCTGGGAAGAAGGGATGGCATCCTCTGCCCGCCAGCCTTCGAACTGCTGCCTGGCTAAAGCCTGGCACTCTTAGCGGAGCCCACTTTGGGCCGGCAGAGCCCTCTGCTGGCTCTGCCCCGCTCCCAGGAAGCCAGCTGCAGTTTCTTTCAGGTTTTACTGCGATGACGGAGAAGTTCAGCACAGCAATGTACATGGACCGAGGGGCCGAGCAGCTGGTGGAGATCCTCAACTACTACATCAGTGCAATAGTGGAGAGTGAGTGTCCTCATGGGGGTTTGCCTGGGAGCATCTCAAGTCCTTGTTTTGTCGGTATAGGAATAGTAGAGTATCATGACTGCAGGAAATACATGTGCCATGCTTCTGGTGAGTGGTGTTTTGTTTTGTCTTGTCCATCTGGGAAGAAGGAACTTCGACTGAGAAAATGCCTCCACCAGGCTGCCCTGTTGGCAAGTCTGCGGCACATTTTCTTGATTAGTAGCTGGCACGAGAGTTCCCAGACCACTGCGGGTGCTGCTAGCCCTAGGCAGGTGATCCTGAGTTGTATAAATAAAAAAGCCATCTGGGTGAATCATGGGAACAAGCCAATAAGCAGTACTCCACCATGGTCTCTGTTTCAATTCCTGCCTCCATGTTCCTGCTTGGACTCTTGCCCTGACTTCCTTTCATGATGAACTATAAGATATAAGCTAAAACAAACTCTTTCCTCTCTCAGCCCTTGTGGTCACGGTGTTTATCACAGTAAGGAAAAGCCAACCAGGACAGTCATCAGTACTTTTAACGATAGATTACCACTAAATGAATGTGGTCAAGCCTCACTAATAAGACTACATGAGGGAAAGTATGTTTTATGTTAAAGGCTGGCCTGGAGTTTATTCTACAGCTATGACCTTGAACTCAAGGCAATCAATCCTCTTGCCTCAGATTCTCAATACTGAGAGTATAGGAATAAGCTGCTGTAACTAGGCTGATTGTAATATGATTGATAAAAAAAAAACAAAAACCCAGAGACAGATACTGGAATTCAACCTGAAGGTCAAAAAAGCAAAGCAGCCAACCACTAGCTATTAGCTCTACCTCAGTCCGAAATGGCAATCCTGCCTCCAGGAATCCTCAGAATGAGACTGTGAGTAAGAGCTGTCTCCTCCCGTCTTATATTCCTCTCCACTACCCAGTTTCTATGGCAAGCTAGTGTGGCTTCTGGAATTAAAGGTGTGTATCACCACTGCCTGGTCTGTAAGGCTGACCAGGGCAGCTGATTTACTCTGATCTTCAGTCAAGTTTTATTTATTAAAAAACATATGAAATATCACTAGAGTTGATGTTCTTAAAATAATTTTATTTTGCATTTGAGTGCTGTGTCTGCATGTATGTCTGGGCATCATGTGCATGTCTGGTTCCCTCAGGCCAGAAGAAAGGGTCAGATTCCCTGGAACTGGAGTTACAGATGCTTGTAAGCTGCCATACGAGTGCTGGGATTCAAACCTGGTCCTCTGGAGAAGCAGCCAGAGCTCTTATCCATAGAGATGTCTCTCTAGCCCCAGGCTAATGCTCCCTAAACGTAGAAACAAAACCTATAACTCTAAGACTTAGGAAGCAGACGTAGAAGGAACATAATTGCGCGGCTACCTGAGAAAATAGTGACTTCCAGCTATTCTAAGCTATGAGACTTATCTCAAAACCCCCAAATCATACTGGAAGTGTATTTTCTCAGCATGCCACCCAGGCTTGAGGCCCTGAGATCCATTACCGGAACATGTAGCATGTGTTTTACACACACACACACACCACACAC
>NW_004949168.1:1689199-1692216 GCF_000317375.1 Microtus ochrogaster | reverse complement strand
ACACACACACACACACACACACACACACACACCACACACACACACCACACAGACACACACACACAGACACAGACACACACACAATTTAAATCTCCAAATCACAAATCACAGAAAGGGCATCTAATTTGTTTTTGTATCCCACTTGGCACAGCAGACACTCGGCATTTTGTGGGATATTATTAAAACTCAGAGGTGGGCAGGAGCAGGAGGATGGGTGCGGAGGATCCTTTAAGGCCTAACTTGCCTAACATGCCCTGTGTTTCAGCCCCAGCACCAAAAACAAACCAGCAAACACAAATCTCCACTTAGACCATAGTCTAAATTTCTAAAGCAAATGGCAACAAATAGAACCCACCCTTCCTCCCGTTCCTGTGGAGTCTACCAGCCTATGCTCCTTAAAGGCTGGCAAATAGAGTATTCTTATACACCAGCAGAGGGAGGAGGGCCAGTATTCTTAGGTCCTGTGGGGAACTCCACCCTTCTGTTTCCTGGTTTGTTTGATTTTTATTTTCTAGAGCATGGGCATGGGTTGGCTGTGGTGCTCGCTGGACTGTAGCCAAGGAGGCAGGCTACACAGAAGTCATGACACATCATGCTTTTTAGAAAAAGTGTAGTCTCTGAATTGTTATTCTCACTACCCTGTTTCTACCTTTCTTCTGTTTTCCTCTGAGACAGGGTCTAAGGTTTAGCTATGTAGTCCAGTCTGAGCTCAGACTCACAGTGATCCTTCTGATTCAGCCTCTCCAGTGCTAGGATGACAGGCGTGTGCCGCCATGCTCCCGAAGCCACTTTTTTGTCACCAATGAGTAATGCCCACTAAAGAGTCAGTTTGACTTAACTTTTTCTTTTCTTTCTTTTTTTAGAAGTGCTGATTTTTGGAGGAGACATCCTAAAATTTGCAGGTACGGAAGCTGACTGAGTCTGGAAGGGTGGGGTAGGAAAACTGAGGTTCCTGCCCTGTCACAAAGAAAGGGACCTCAGGGAGTTGTGGCCAGGGAGTGGGTTGAGACACTGATCTCCAGGGTGGGACTAATGCCCCACAGTGTCTCTCTTAAAGGTGACGCCCTGCTGGCCCTGTGGAGAGTAGAACGGAAGCAACTGAAGAACATCATCACCGTGGTGATCAAGTGCAGCCTGGAGATCCACGGCTTGTTTGAGGCCAAGGAGGTTGAAGAAGGCCTGGATATCCGAGTCAAGATAGGTAAGTATCTGGAACTGGGCGTACACTTGTAATCCCGACTATCAGGAGGCTGGAGCAGGAGGATAGCTGAGAGTTTGAGGCTAGCCCAGGTGACATATCAAGAGAACCTCAAAAAATGAGTAAGCAGTGGGGAAAGAACAGACACTATAGCGTAGGGATCATGTTCCATCATGCTGTGAAGTTAGAGTCAGGCTGACTAGAATGCAAACTTTTGCTCTCACTCATTAACCACTTAAAAAAAAACTTGAAGTCTGGAGAGATGGTTCAGAGATTAAAAACACTGACTGCTCTTCTAGAGGTCCTGAGTTCAATTCCCAGCAACCACATGGTGGCTCAAAAACCATCTCTAAGGAGATCTGGTGCCCTCTTCTGGTGTGTATAAACATAATAAATAAATCTTTTTACAAAGGATTTTTAAAAAAAGAATTTGAGATAATAATGCCTATATAGTAGGCTATTATAAAAGTAAAGTAGACTAGATGAGGTGACATATGTCTATGGTTTTATCACTCAAGACATACAGGAAACTATTGTGAGTTTGAGGCCAGCCTAGACTATATAGGGAACCTTATCTCAAGGCATAAATACTTTTGGGCTTGGGGATATAACAGTAAGTAAAATAGAGTGCAGTTTGTCACTATATAAATTCAGCAGTGCCATAGACTGATCATCTGTTACTTCATAAGAATTAATATACAGAGTCTGGAGAAGTGGCTCATAGGTTAAGAACATTGGAGACTCTTGCAGAGGACCCAGGTTCAGTTCCCAGCACTCACATAGCCTCTCACAACCATCTATAACTTCATTTCCAGGGAATCCAATTTCCCCTTCCAATCTCCAACAGCACTAGACACAGTGTACGTACAAACATGTAAGCAAAACACTCGAATGAAACAATCTCTTTGCCTAAAGGAATGATAAACAAACAGAACTTAACAAGTTATACCTGCAGCACAGCTCAGAGTTTATGCTGGGCTGGTTGAGGCAGTCTCCTAATAAGTAACAGCCACATGCAGTTTCATATTTCACATAGATTTTACATGCACAGCTTGCTGGGCGTGGAAGCTCACTCCTATAAACTCAGCTTGGGAGGGTGGAGCTGGAGGATTAGTAGTCAAGTCTGTTTGTGACTGTAGCCAGTCAAGGCTACAGTCACAAACAGATCAGCACAAAGAACAAAGGTGGAAAATAAACTTCAATTACATTAACTCCAATAATTTAGGAGCACTCTGTTACATACTGTGTGTGCATATATATATACATATATAATTTTCATATGCATATAATATTTTACAGCATCTGTATTCTCTTATTCAGTTACCCAAACCTTCATTTCTCAACTTGAAAACAGTTAGAGGAAGCCAGGCCTTTAATCCCAGAATTCTCAGGAGGCAGACCGATCTCAGCAAGTTTAAGGACAGCCTGGTCTATATAGTGAAATCCTGTCTCAATAAAAGAGAAAACAATGAGAGAAGCCATTGTTGGATGGCCCATCTGGCTTTCAAATACCTATTTCTTTTCTTTACCTTTTAGTTATGGCCTAAAGTTAGACCTAAGGTTTGTTTTCAGTGATAAAATGAAAATTCTCCCCAAACAAAATGATAAAATGAAATCAATCCATGATAAAATGAAAATTCTCTCCAAATTATCGACACTGTTTTCTGTTGCCTTAAATGTAAATTGAAGAAAAGGTCAAATAGCTCTGGGGATTGATTTAAAAAAACCCTTTAAGCCGGGCGGTGGTGGCGCACGCCTTTAATCCCAGCACTCGGGAGGCAGAGGCAGGTGGATCTCTGTGAGTTCGAGACCAGCCTGG
>NW_004949168.1:1682842-1689099 GCF_000317375.1 Microtus ochrogaster | reverse complement strand
AAAAAAAAAAAAAAAAAAAAAAAAAAAAAAAAAAAAACCTTTAAAAAGAGTGTTATTGAGCTGGGCCTGGTGGTGTATTATTCGTTCAATCCCCGCACTCTAAAGGCAGAGGCAGCTGAATCTCTGAGTTCAAGGCCAGCATGGTCAACAGAGTTAGTTCCAGGTCAGCCTGGGCTATACAGAGAAACCTTGTCTAGAAACCCAATTTCTTCTCTCCCTCCCCCACCCCAACGCAAAAAAAGAAAAAGTGTCACCAAAAGGTGAAAACGCGGAGTTATGTTCTTAGCTTTGAAAGAAGGAACATTTGGAACGACTGGAAGAGGCATTCTCTCATTTCTGTGTAAAATTTTAAAATGGGATTTTCTTAGGGGTTGTGTGGCCACATCAAGATTCTGATTTTCCCGAGATGCAGTGCTTCTGGGAAGCAACCCAGAACTTGTTGTGCAAACCCATTATTGCTTGTCTTCTTCAGGACTGGCTGCTGGCCACATCACCATGCTGGTCTTTGGGGATGAAACACGCAACTACTTTCTGGTGATTGGCCAGGCGGTAGATGACGTGCGCCTCGCACAGAACATGGCCCAAATGAACGATGTTATTCTGTCTCCAAACTGCTGGCAGCTCTGTGACCGGAGCATGATTGAAATTGAGAGGATTCCGGACCAGAGAGCAGTTAAGGTGAGAGTGTGGCGGCTGCCAAGTGTGTGCCGGCGGGCGAACTCAAAGGAGTCTGGGCTAGCCAAAGGACACGCCCTGTGGGAGGAGCCAGGGCTGCTGAGTTCAAGAAGGAAATGTCCAGTCTGTCTTGTTCCCCACCCCCCATCCGCAACCCGCGGCCAAGTGGTGACCTAGAGGCAGCAGAGAGTTGTTGTAAGGTCCCATTCTCATTTGTTTGTGTTTATGGAGACAGGGTCCCCAGTAGCCCAAGCTAACTTTGAAGTCATTACATAGCTAAAGGTGGCCTTAAACTACTGATCCTCCTGTCCCCACCTCTGGGCTGCTGGGATTGCGATGAGTACCCCGGGAATGGTAGTGCTTTTTTTCTCTACCCAACAACCTCCTAGCCCTGGTAGACTGCCAGCCATCGGCCAGATAAACCCCCATCTGTTTTTGCCTAGTGCCATTACATTATTGGACTAAACTTCTCCATTTGGGGAGGTAGGAATACAGAGACTCAAGGATATCCCAGGCCCAGTGCATAACGCTACAGAGTTCACGATTTTCCTGGGACCTTTTTAGGCTATAACACTTTTCGTTTTTAACACTCACAAGAAAGAAATGGGATGAGAATGGGAAGTCTGCACCCATATTTTGGTGTGTATAAGCTCCAACTCTGTATCATACTGCAGAAAGAAAGAAAAGAAGAGATAAAGGAAAGAGGAGGGGGAAGGAAAGCGGGAAGGGGAAAGAGGAGAAAGAAGGGCATATGGTCTTTTCAGGTTTTAGTTTAACTAAAATGTTCAAAAAGAGAAAGAGAAGAAGAAAAATCCTCAGGGTGGGAAAATATAAACAAGTGGCTCTTTGTGTGTGTATACTGACCCTTAAGATCTTAAAAAGTAATTGGAAAATAAAATTTAAACTTTCTTCTGTTCTTTTCTTTTTGAGCTAAAAACGGAATCTAGAACCTACAGTCTAAGTATCTGTTCAGTATAAGCTATGCTCCTAAGCTTTTAAAATTTTAACAGCTTTTTTTTTTGCTAGGCAAATACCCTATCTCATTGAGGTACAGACCCAGCTTTTTTATTTTATTTTTTTAAAACAGCGTTTCTCTGTAGCATTGGAACCTATCCTAGAACTCACTTTGTAGATCAGGCTAGCCTCGAACTTAGAGATCTCCTGCCTCTGCCTCCTATGTGCTGGGATTAAAGGGGTGCACCACTACAGACCTCCTGGCTCCAGCTTTTTTTTTTTTTTTTTGTATTTTCATTTTGAGGCAGAGTCTCACTAAGTAGCAAGTAGCCCAGGTTGTCCTTGAACGTCCTTCATAGACAGCACTGGAGATCTTTAGATTTTTGATCTTCTGCCTCAGCATCCCATACCTGAGATCACAGACCTGCACTACTGGCAACTGTAACCTGCCTCAATTCAAAAATTACACTTTACAACCCGTTGGTCAGATGTGGTGACACTCCTATAGCCCTAGCGATGGAGAGCCTTGCCTTACAAATCTGAGACTAGCTTGAGCTAGTTAGTTAGCAAGACCTTGTCTCAAACAGCAACAAACAAACAAGTAAACAGGTGGGTTCAATCCCCTTTATTGGGTCTGGCGAGGCTGTCTTACTGGGCAAGCAATAATAATAGTGTTATTTATAGGGGCTTTGTGGTTGATACCTGTAATTCTAGCACCCGAGAAGCCAACACATAAGGATGGCCAGAAGTCTTGGGGGCAGCCTGTGGTACATCATTCATTCTCAGCCACAGAGTGAGACCCTGTCTTAAATGTGCCAGTCACTGTGTGTCATGTCCTAGATATTCAAAAGCACACTGTTCTGCTGGGAAATGCTTTCCCAAGGTCACACAGCCCTCAGAATAACTGGAATTTTACTGTTTGTTTTATTCAGGTTAGCTTCTTAAAACTACCCCCTACTTTTAACTTTGATGAGTTTTTCACCAAGTGTATGACCTTCATGGATTATTATCCTTCTGGTGACCACAAAAGTAAGTAGCCCCCATGCATAGACCCTTTGCCTCTGCAGTGGTCAGTAGAGACTTGAGCCAATCTCAGTGGCTCTGTGCCAAGTGGGTGCACTCCTTAACACAGCTCTAGCCCTTGACTTTGACATAAAGGAGATGAACTAACTTCCCCAGAACAGCAGCTCTGAGTACCTAGCCATCTTCCCTTTCTGGGCACCAATTCCTGTCTGTCTTCTTCCATATGCTATCAAGATAAAATGCAAAAGATCTTTGGCTCCAACTTACCCTCAGAAAGCTCCTAGGTTTCTCTATTTGTGTCACGTATTTATCTGTTCTTTCATTCCCTCGTTTCATTTCCCAATAAATAGGCTTTGGGTATGCTTTGGGGGTATGTTTACCTACTCTTCTAGCTTTCATTTTAAATTTAATTTTTAAATTTACTTTGGGGGAAGGCAGCATTTCATCACGTACCCTAAACTGGCCTTGAACTCTTATTCCTCCTGCCTCTTCTTCTTGAATTAAACTTGTCTTATTTCTCTGGCATCCAGTTTCTTCCTTCTTCCCTGTGTCTGAGAATGTGTCAAATTCAGTAGCTACTCCATTGACTAGAGTCTGGTGATCTTTTCATAGGCTTTGTCTTAGGTGGTTGACCATAGGTGGCTGACTTTGGATATTATTGCTATCTGGAAGTTTTAATTTAGTTTCTTTACAGTGCTTTGTGTTCTACCTAACCCCTAAGCTATACTCTCAGCCCCTGCCTTGACTAAGTGGCTAACTTTGGGTTAATTCCCCCCTACAGCTATGTAAAAGATCAAACCTAGGGTGTTGTGCCCGCTAAGCAAGTGCTTTACCACTGAACTCGACGCCATGCCCAAATACTCTTGCTTTTTCTTATTGTTTTGTTTTCTGTCTGGAGTAGCCCAGTCTGGCCTCATACCCTCTTGGTACCAAAGAATGATTTTGAACAGCTGATCCTTTTGCCTCCACCTTCAATTACCAACACATTCCAATGCATATGCCAGACACATTTTAGTGAATTATGAATAAAGGGATGCAAGAGCCGATAAACATATAACACAAATAGATATGTAGACACTTAAAGAAGTTCGAGCGTAAGCAGGAGTCAAAGATGCTTTGTATTTTGTCTTACTGGTGTTTGGAAAATGGTAAGTGAGAATCGGTGGTTCCGACAGGAAGATGGCTGGGTGCTTGGAACTGCAGTTCTGGAGAAAGGGAGCAGCAAGCTGCCACACCAGTATGGCTTTTGTTGTTACTGTTCGTTCAGCTTTGTTTTCTTCCTTTCTTTTTTTTTTTTTGTTTTCTTTTTTTTTGTTTGGTTTTTGTTTTTCAAGACAGGGTTTCTCTGTGTAACAGTCCTGGATATCCTGGAACTCCCTTTGTAGACCAGGCTGTCTTTGGTTTTCCTTCCCCTTCCTTAAAAGTTGAGGAAATTGGAGTTCTGTCCTTAACTTCCTAGTCTTCTCTATTCAGTCCTCAAACCATTCACGCCAAGCTCCCATTTGACTACAGTGAAGCCCCTAAGAAACCTGCAGTGCAGAATTCAAGATCAAATCCATCAGTAAGAATCATTCTAAGTTACAAAGCGTTTTAGTTCAGTCCTGGTACTGAGTCACATTCAACTGAATTTAGAAAAGTCCACAACCTGTAAGAACCCTTGTGTGGATTTCCCTTGACCGTGTGTGTGTGTGTGTGTGTGTGTGTCTGTCTGTCTGTCTGTCTGTCTGTCTGTCTGTCTGTATAGAGTGGCAGGGAGGAGGGGACGCATTTCAAGACAGGATTTCCTCCATGTAGACCTGACTGTCCTGGCTTAGAACTCACTCTGTAGACAAGACTGGTCTAGAACTCAGAGATCCTGCCTCTGCCTCCCCTGTGCTGGGGTTGAAGGTGTGCACCACCACCACTACCAGTACCACCACGACAATTCAGTTTACCTTGGCTATTTTTGATCATCAGTGCCCCAGGGTTTCCTGCCCCAGGGAGTGGGAACAAGAAGACTATCTCTAGCATTGCTGAGCCTGCACTCTCCTTCTGTCCTCTTAGACTTCCTGAGGCTTGCCTGCATGCTGGAGTCTGATCCTGAACTCGAGTTGTCCCTACAAAAGTATGTGATGGAAATCATTTTGAAGCAGGTATTTTCATAGTTCAATGTGTTCAGCTTTGAGGTGTCAGCAATCTCTTTAACAGCAAGAAAGACAAAATAGTGAACAGAACACAGAATCTATTAAACTGGTTCCTAAATAAAAACATATATATATACTTTTTTTTTTTGGCTCAACATGTAGGTCTTATCTCAAAGAGAAGTGACAGTGGTTCTGGGACACAGATTCAGGTTGTCCCAAATAATACGTTACAACATAGAAAGTCTTTCATGGACATAGCACAAAAGAGTCATAAATCAAGATGTTTTTCAAATATATTGGTGAGAATATCAGGTAGGCAGATGACAGCAGAGTGTCATAGGTCCCATGTTTTCTGATATTGTTCTTAGTTTGACGGTTGCCTAGGAGATCTGTTAAATTAACATATTCCAAGGTTTTCACTTGATAACTGAAAAGACGTTAGGCTACTCAAGATAGGCAATGGATGGCTACTAAGGGGCTATTATGTGCTATCTAAAGATAGACCAGATCTGGATCTGTAGCAGTCCAACTCTCTATAGCCATGAAGTGCTAGTCAATCTGTTAATCTCCCTTGCAGAATCTTTAACTGGATTTTCTGGGAATGTCATTCCACATTCTTCATGTATGGATGATTTCAAAATTTAGTATCCAAGTCAGGGTATTATTAAAAGTTAAGGGAGGTGTGTGGTCCAGGGGTAGAGCCTCTGCCTTGCCTGTGTAAAGTTCTGGGTGCCACCTCTAGCACTGTATATCACAGAATGAGAAAGGGAAGGAGGGGAGAGAGAGGAGGGACACAGTTAAAGGAGGCTTTGTTCATAAGTACACCATGGCAGCAAAAAGAAACTTGAGTTACCAGCCGTCCGGGCCTGGTCGTGTGTCTCCAGGTCCTTGGCATCGTATTCAAACTGTAGGCATAAGCACACGCAGATTTACAGTGCAGCAGGGAAACTTTCCAGAGTGAAGTGAAAGTGTGGATCATAACATGCTGCGTGGGAAAAGCAGGCCACATAAGTAAGAGGCTCTGGCTATTGCCTGGGGCTTCTTTTTATGGGGCTCAAAAGGAGGAGGAGGAGTTTGATTGCTAAGCATTGTGATTTGGGTAGGTCTCTATTTTAAGTGTCAAGTTGTTATATCACTGGTACCGCACAGATTTCTTCTCATAGCTCCTCTGATTTTAGTCATATGCATGCCCATCTGTGCATAGGCATAAGATGGTAAATAATGGATTCTCCCTGAAGGTTCACTTAAAGGACACAGTTTGCCTGGTTGCACGTGCATTTTAAACCAGTACTGGCCAGATCCAGTCTGGGACGAGCAGCACCCTCACCCTGACCTCTGACATCACTGGAGCACAGCTGACTAGTGAAGGCATAAGTCACTAACAATGCCACACCAGTTTGGAATTATGATTAATAGGGTGATATTTATTTAAAGGGGAAAAAACTTACAGATCTCTGTCCTAGACAACAGCCCTCTACGCAA
>NW_004949168.1:1674077-1675163 GCF_000317375.1 Microtus ochrogaster | reverse complement strand
AGATAGGGTTCCAATTCCCAGGAACTGAACATCTACCTCTTGAAGAAGCCAATTCGGATGCCAAGATTCTGGGGTAATGATACTTACATCTGCACCTGTGTCTAATAAGCCTTCAATAAAAGTGCCATTTATACAGACTCTTAGTTTTGGTCTTTGACCATTAATAGAAGTCTGCCAAAATATATGTTTACTCTGTCCTACTGGGTTTTTTGACTCATCCTCCACACGTAATTCATCATTTAGACCAGTATTACTTTTTACAGCAGAAATTGGAGCTTTTAATTTTCTTGGTGAGTCACATTCTCCACTGTGACTGAGAATGACTGGGCCGCTGTTGGCTTGGGGGCCTGCGAGAGTCCCCTCAAGGAGTTTTCCGATGATATCGGATTGCCCTGTCTGTCTGTTGTTGACCTGCATTCGTTGGACCAATGCCGTCCTTTACCGCATCTCCTACATATACCTGAAGGCCGAGGTCTCCTATTTTTGTCATTCCCAGAAGAGATATTATTCCTAGAAATTCTTTGCCTGCAATCCCTTTGCAAATGTTCCAATTTACCACAATTAAAACACCTGGCAGTTTGATGTCTCCTCATTGCTTTGGAAATGGCTTCTCCTACCCAAGATTCATCATTATAGCTAAACGTCTCAACATTCATCGTATGCTGAATCCATTTATCCATAGGTGCTGATCTAGACTTTAAAGGCCCAATTATCTTTTTGCATTCTATGTTTGCATTCTCAAAAGCTAGAGATTCAAGCAGTATTCATCTAGCTTCTGGGTCTGTTACCCCTATGTCCAGAGCCTTAATTATATCTTTGCAAAAAGTCAATAAAGGGTCTCTCTGTCCCTGCCTAATTCTGGTATAAGATTCAACCATTTTTGCTGGATCTTGTATCCTATTCCAAGCATTTAAAGCTGCTTGGTGACATAGACACAATACTTCATTGTCATAAAGAGCTTGGACCTGTGGATCAGCATATTCTCCTGCACCAAGAATTTGATCTTGGGAAACCTCAACACCTTTTGCTCTTCCTTGCTGTTCCATATGTTTGGATTCTTCTCTGAAATAAATTCCAAACATCAAG
>NW_004949168.1:1660774-1672257 GCF_000317375.1 Microtus ochrogaster | reverse complement strand
TTTTTAAAGGGAGAGAGACCACGCCCCAATGGGCTGGTATCTCAGCGGCTATAGGCTGGAGGAGCGGGAGGACCTCCCGCAACAGACTAGGATATGTCTGAGTTGGTCAGTTTTTAAGGGGAGAAAAAGCTTATTGTACTGTTTGGTGTAGAGTTGGGTATGTATCTTAATTATTGTGGTGGTTTGAAAGAAACAAAGGTTTGGAGCTATTAGGAGGTGTGGCCTTGTTGGAGTGGGCGTGGTCTTGTTGGAGGAAGTGTGTCACTGTGGAAGTTGGCTTTGAGGTCTCATATATGCTCAAGCCATGCACAGTGAGATAGACCACTTCCTGTTGCCTGTATAAGATGTAGAATTCTCAGCTACCTCTCCAGTGCCATGTCTGCCTTCACGCCACCATATTCCCAGCCGCCATGCTCCTAGTCATGATGATAATGAACTAAACTTCTGAAATGGTAAGCCACCACTTCAATGAATTGTTTTCCTTTATAAGAGTTGCCATGGTCATAGTGTCTCTTCATAGCAATAGTAACTCTAAGATAGTTACTTTTCTATTGCTGCAATAAACACCATGACCAACAGGTTAGATCTATGATGGCAGAGAGGAGGTAGCAGTCAGTAGATGGCTAGAACCCACTCCCAATGGCACACCTTCTCCAGCAAGGCCATACCTCCTAATCCTTCGCGAGCAGTTCCACCAACTAGAAACCAAGTGTTCAAACATGGGTGTCATTTTCATTCAAAAAAATATGGTATTCATGCAGCTCAGTGCACTTGAGGTCTTGTCTGCTAACAGGTTGCTAGGTGCATTGTTTGGAGTGGTGAGTGTGTGCATAGAATAGCCAGGTGAGGGTCTCTGACTGCCAAGTGCACTACTAGAAGTTGATACAGCCCAAACCAAGTGGAGTCCTGGGTTAATAAGCTATTCCCTATGCTTGTCTGCCTTACTTGGACAGTGTTGCCTTATATAACTGAGCAAACCAGAGCTGTTGAAAACATAACAGCAGAAGAAAGTTGCTCATGGCTCTAATCCTAGAATTGGGAAGTTGAGGCTAGAGGATCACAGTGAGTTAGGGTTAGGGCTAAAAGCCTGAGCTTCAGAGAGATGATCTTATAAAAACAAAAGCAAAACAAAACAGAAAAACCAAAGATTTGGTCATAGTGGTCTAAACCTATAATCCCAGCACTTGGCAAGTGGAGGGAGTATAGCCTGAGAATTTACAGAGATTTCCCCTCCCCCCCCCAAAATAGGAAGGGTCTGGAGAGAAGGGCAGGTGGTTTAGAGTACTTAGTACTCTTGTGGGGAACTCAAATTCAGTTCCCAGCACCCACATCAGGCAGCTCACAGTCTCGTGTAACTCCGGCTCCAGAGAATTTAGCAACCTCTTCTGGCAAGTGAGAGAAATACCTTCACATGCACAACCACATAGTCAGGCATGGTGGTGTATTCCTTTAATCCAGCATTTGGAAGCAATAGACAGCTGTATTGTCATGCCTGGTCTACAGAGCCAATTCCAGAACTGTATAGTGAGATTGTCTTTCAAAAAAAAAGACAAAAGATTATGTTGAATGATAGAATATTTGCTTAATATACTAGAGGCTCTATGTATAATACCCAGTCTAACTAACAAAAATCTGTAGTTATTTTTTTTTTTTTTTATTTTTGAGACAAGCCGTCACTAAGTTTCCTGGGGTGGTTTTGAACTGTCTTCAGTCGAGGAAGGCATTTGATTGACTTGCGAGCCTTTTGAGTTGCTGGAATTAGGGCCCTGTTTTTCATAGTTTTTTAAAGGGGCAGTTGCCCTCAACTCCAAGCATAGGGGATTGCCCCTAAATGGCTGTGTGACTACTACCAGTGCCTGTGATTGTCCAAGAGAAAGTCTCAACTACAGCCTCCTCTACCTCAACAGCTACTGCTGCGGTCATTGCCTACAGGATGGAGTATAAGACAGGGCTCAGGAGTTGGTGAGGAATTTTGTGGGTAGAAACAAGGAATACTGTAAAAGAGGTAAATCTGGGGTGGAAAGCTGAAGGAAGGTGAAAGCTGAATCCCGGAGGACTTCGCCAAGGTCTGTCCTAGCACTGAAAGGTCATAGGTCCTCAGAGATGCTGCGGTCCTGTTTCCTCAGCCAAAAGTAAGAATGTGTGATCTAACAAGACAATTTTTATTAAAAACTATTTGCAAATGTATTTGAAAAAATCAATAGACTGGTTTGTTAAAAATCATTATCTTTCATGGAAAAAAAAAAACAGTTAAATGAACCCAACCCTGAGGCTAGACAGGCAGTCAGAAAGCAAGATGACTTAATCCTCTGTAGCAATTTCTGCTTCCATAAGGTGTGGTTTACATTGTCATTGGAGAATCTGAAACCTTTGTGCTATTCGGACAGAAAGTACAGTGACTCTTCTTACCCCCACTAATTTGCAAAGCACTTAATTTAACAAAATTCAAGGCGAATGACTGGCAGGGATGATTTGGGAATTCTTCTCTGTAGCCCCTCACAGGGTGGGAATGTAGAGAAAAGGAGGCCTAAGGAAAACAATAAAACAAAATATACTACCACAGAGAAGCACGTGCTACTTGAAATGCTAGAATCCAAAGTTGGGTTTTAATTTGCTACTTTCTATCAACATAACCCTGGAAAGCTGCTTCTCTGTGCCTCTGCCATCTAGTCTAGAAATGGAAGCACTATTGCTGGGGTTTGCATTTTTATCTGAAAATAGTGGGACAGGATCTTAAAATATTCCAGAAGGCACCAGGAGATCCAAGTACAAGGTTAAATGACATAGAATAATATTCTTCTACTTAACTGGGAAAATCAGAGATCAAAAGGCAATAGTTCTTCCTGTGAAGCCATTTCTAGCCCGAGGGACTTGGTTGTTAGGCAATGGAGCTGTTGCTGGCCGAATTAGCAACTGTGTAAATCTTCACTGATGAGTGGTGTGTTTCTGCATGCGTGTTTGCTGGAATCAGTGGAAGAGGTCTGAATAGCGGGTCCTGTCATCTTCTCATTTTCCCATGGGCTGGCTGTGGATACCTCACAGTGTGACAACTTTGGTTGCCTCAGTGTCTCAAAAGGCCTTCTTTCCAGTGGTGAGGTGGGGTGTGGGCTGGAGTGCTGCTGAACAGGATACACACCGCAGACAGCTGCCCTCTGCCTTGCAGATCGATGACAAGCAGCTCCGGGGCTATTTATCTGAGCTTCGCCCAGTGACGATAGTTTTTGTGAACTTGATGTTTAAAGAGCAAGACAAAGCGGAAGTCATAGGTTCAGCCATCCAAGCCGCCTGTGTGCACATCACTTCTGTCCTGAAGGTCTTCCGAGGCCAGATCAATAAGGTCTTCATGTTTGACAAGGTAAGTACGAACTACAGAGTAGGAAACCTACCCAGAAGTGTGAGGTAAGCACTTAAGGCCACAGACATTGGCCAGGTAGAGCACACAAATGATTGGACACTTAACCTAGGATACCAGTCGTTATAACTGCTAATACATGGCCAACATGCTAGGGGCTCTTCTCAACATTTTACCTAGACTAGCTCATTTAAGCCTTGACATTATTCTGTATTGTTTTTGAGACAGGGTCTTACCATGCAACTCTGACTGCTCGGGAACTTACTATGTAGACCAGACAGGCCTTGAACTCAGACATCTGCCTGCCTCTGCCTTCTGAGTGCCGGGACTAAAAGTGTGTGCCACAATGCCTCGATACTCTTTTTACAAGATTTTCAAATCACATTTTATACGGGCATATGTATACATGAACATATGTGAACTAAGGTCTGCATGTGGCGGTCAGAGAACAATTTCCAGGTATTACTCTTCTTCCTCCATGTTGGTCTTCCTTGACTCACCGAGCCATCTTTTAAAAACATTTTTAAGTTAATTTTTACTTTATGTATATGGATATTTTTCCTACATGCGTGGTGCCCAGAAAGGTTAGAAGAAAGAGCATCACAGCCTTTGGAACTGGAGTCATAGGTGAGTAAGAGCTATTATGTGGGTGCTGAGAACTGAACCCAGGTCCTCTGTAAGGGCTGAGTTATTGCCCCAAACAAACACGCACACACACATACACACACACACACACACACACACACACACGCACGCACGCGCGCGCGCACACACACACACGCGCACACGCACGCACGCACGTACGCACGCACACCTCTATGGCCTTTTTAAAAGACAGAGCCTCACTGTGTTCCAGGCTGTCCCAGCCCTCGGTATGCAGGCCAGACTTTTCTGGAACTCAGAGACCTCTCTCCTCTGCCTCCTAGGACTGGGACTAAAGATGGGCATGTCCCAAGTCATCCTGACAGGTTCTGTCCCCAAGCTGGTGCCTTTCCCACCACCACTCTGTTGTGCCTCTTAGACTTGCACATCCCATTCCAAAGTCCAAGGCCTTGTCCACAGGGAAAAGCAGACACAACTGCCCACCAATAGCTCAGCAGAAACGATCACTCTCTGGAGCAAAGACAGAAGCTACACCACTGCTGGCGCCCTGGGAACTCCCCACTTTACCAAGCATAGGACAGACTTGGCAGAAACTGGGATGAAACCTGATTCGGAAAGGGAAGATTGCTGTGACGCTTCCTGGTCCCACTGACTCCATGTTGCCCACTTTCCCTTACAGGGATGCTCCTTCCTCTGTGTCTTCGGTTTCCCTGGGGAAAAGGCATCTGACGAGATCACTCACGCCTTGGAAAGCGCCGTGGATATATTTGACTTCTGTTCTCAAGTCCACAAGATCCGGTGAGTGTCGACCCCAATCCCATCTGGTATTCTGTTTTAACGGAACAGAGAGGGTGGGGCACAGGAAGCCGGAAAGAAGGGAAAGAGTGAATAACTTGGTCAGAGCCTCAGACATTCTCTCCTTCGCATTTCTCAGCTGTGTAGAACGGTCCTAAACGGAGTATAAAAGAATGGCTGTTTGTTCGAGACTGCCTCCCCTCCCCTTCCTTATGCCTTTCCCCACCCATACCACATTTTCTATGCTCATCATCTTTTTTGTAAATGTTCATTATTGTTCGTCCCCTCTCTCTCTCTCTCTCTCTCTCTCTCTCTCTCTCTCTCTCTCTCTCTCTCTCTCGCCTTGTGACATCAGTACTGTCTCCATCGGCGTTGCCAGTGGGATCGTCTTCTGTGGGATCGTTGGACACACTGTGAGACATGAGTACACAGGTATGAAGACCCAACCCACTTCCACTCTACTTTCACCATACGACATGACATTAGGCTTGGTGAGAGATCTTTAAAAAAAGAAAAAAGTCAGGGGGAGGTGAGATATGAGCTCAGCCCTCAGGGTTTAGTCTTTCCAAGTGGGGCAAAGCCATGTCACTTTGCCCACTGACAATTCCAGGCCTGTAGTATGTGTGTTTCTGGTGCCATGGGTGAGCATAAAAAGTATGAAGTTGGCTAGAGAGATGGCTCAGAGGTTAAGAGCGCTGGCTGCTCTCCCAGAGGTCCTGAGTTCAATTCCCAGCACCCACATGGTGGCTCACAACCATCTATAATGACTTTGGTGCCCTCTTCAGGCATGCAAGTATACACACAGGCAGAACACTGTATACGTAATAAATAAACCTTTTTTAAAGAAAGTATGACTTCAGTCAGGGTTAGAGGGTTGGCTCAGCAGCTATGAGTACTTGTTGCTCTTTCAGTGGAACTGGGCTCTTCTTCCAGAACCCACATAGTGGATCATAACCATCTATAACCCCATTTCCAGCAGGCCTGGCCCCAGATGTCCTATTAGCCAGGTCTGGATACTCAATGATTTCATCATCAGCAAGGTGAAGGGTCATGACGCAAGACAGGATGCCTGGTAGCCACATCAGAAGGAACAGGGGAGCTGGTATCTTATCCTTTTCTCAAGGTGTTGATGATAGATCCAGGCATATACGGGGGGAGGGGTACTAGGAACAGGGGCAAGAAATATATGAAGCCAGAACTGGCCAAACTGTGGTGTGTTCATTAGTCTCTTGGGGAATGGTTACTACTAGATCCCTATACCAAGACAATTGCCTGCAGGGCTCAGCATTCCTGACATTGAGATAAATGCAGGAGAAATCACTCAAAGAGAAAGTTAAGCCATATCAGGGAATAGTGTGTCAGAAAGATATTTTTGGTTCCCATTACAAAATACCCCGGAAAACAGCTTGAGGGAGACATTGTGGTTTGGATGTGAAATGCCCCCTTGGCTTGTGCGCTTGAATACTTGGTCTTTAGCTGGTGAGACTGTTTTGGAAAGCTGTGGGACCTTTGGGATTATGACCTACCTAGCAGAAATGGTCCACTAGGGGCTTACAGCCAGAGTGATACCATGTCTCAAAACAAAACCATGGCTGGATGTGGTGGCATACTCCTTTAATCCCCGAGGCAGAGGCAGGCAGATCTCTGAGAGTCTACATATGAGTTCCAGATCAGCCAGATTACACAGAGAGACTCTGTTTAAAACAAACAAACTAACAACACACACACACACTGAATTATCAAACAATGTTTCATTCAGTAGACATACAACATTTTGAACCCTTACTAGTGATGCTCAACCTGTGGGTTACAACCCCTAGAGTCACATATCAGATATTCACTTTATGATTCATAACAGTAACAAAATTACAGCTAAGTAGCAATGAAATAATTTTATGATTGGGGTCACCACAACATGAAGAAATGTATTAAAGGGTCACAGTATTAGGAAGGTTGAGAACCACTGCCTTAACCAACACAGTGCTGGTCTACTTCATTATTGAAGATAAGGTACATCTTACTCAACAGGCCTGTGGCTGTCTGCCTTACAAACACCTCTCTACATTTAAGGGCCCTCAGTCCCTAAACAGACCATCCCCTTGGTCTCCCAGGTGAGACAGAAACTTTGCTACTGGCTGAGTTAACTGTTGAAGATTGTTTGAAATCAACACTGGCCAACTGAAGGCTAAATTCATGTGTCATTCATGACAGACAGAAGAAACAAAGAGGAAAAGCCATTTGGGGGGTTTCCTCAGGTTATGTGACTTTTACCAGCTTTTGTTTTTTCTCCCCTTTAACTTGCTCCTTCCTGTTGTAGTCATTGGTCAGAAGGTCAATATTGCTGCCAGGATGATGATGTATTACCCAGGCATCGTGACCTGTGACTCTGTCACCTATGATGGCAGCAACCTACCAGCCTACTTTTTTAAAGAGCTTCCAAAGAAAGTCATGAAAGGTGTTGCAGACTCTGGACCGGTGTATCAGTGTTTGGGCCTTAATGAGAAAGTGTGAGTGTGGTCACTGACAGTTTTTATATTTTCTAGTAAAGGGGAGATTTGATAGCAAAGGATCGGTCCCCCATTTGAGGTTCAAGACCATTTCATGAAGCTGAAATCTATGCCTTCCCAGACCTGGGTCCACCTGGGTCCAGTCCTTAGCCAACCCTCATCGTTCTCCACCCTACTGATATAGCAAGATGGAAGAGGGCCATCTTCACATGGGCCTGAGAGATTGAGGGTGATTCTTCAGCGGCTGTGCAAACAGAACAGAGTCCCCTGATTTCGGTACATACCAAATGGACCTGGTCACCATTTAGTACCCACTGATGTGTTAACTGTGTGCCTAGCATCAAGAGGGATAAAAGAGGCTAAGATATTGTTCATGGGTCTTTCCTGAAGCCCAGCTTAGATGTGTAGATGTCCCTTTGGACTTAAAATTGTTCAATGGCTGCTAAACACTTCACATTAACTGTCAATTTCCTGGCAGTAACATGCAAGGGAACTTTTTCAACTTCATCCCTTCCTGCACACCCTCACTGGGAGTGTCTAATGGCAGGTTATAATTGCCACTCTGCCCAACCCACCTTTATAATATAGCTCAGGAATGTTTTTCTCTGCCAGGGTGGCTCTGGAATTCTCCCTCACCTACTAGACAAAGGAGCCCTTTTCACCCCTGTGTAAGTCAACAGTACATGCCTCTAGTAGACTGTCTTCACACTACTTCACCGTCTCTTCATTTATTGGTTCTAGAGATGGATCCCAGGGCCTCATATAGGCTAAGCACTTGCTCTACCTCTGAATCGCACCCCCAGTTCCTATATCACAACTACTGACATGCTTTACTTTTCCCCCACCGCACTGTGAGCCCAGCCAGGTTCGATACTGGGTATCTTTTGTCCGCCCTTCTATCCTCTGTGTTAGGCACCAGCGAGGCTGGATTCTGAGTATCTTTTGTCCGCCCCTCTATCCCCTGTGCTAGGCACACAGTAGGCCATAAACAGTAATGAATAAATGGTGCATGAACGAACAACATGGAGAATGGAAACTGTTGCTCCAGTAACAAATTAGAATTTAAGTCTTAAAGAATCGGTCAACCAAGGCTGCAGTTCCTTCAGAAAGTTCTTCCTATTTGCTTTGTATTTCTGGGGCACAGCCCTTTGTGTTAGCACACATGGGTCATCACACGATGGTGCTGGACTAAGTGTATGGTTAATAATAACTTTTAGTGAGCACTTATTAAATATGCATTCTACCTCAAAAATACTGTTTATTCGTATGTTTGACCATGTGATGTAGAAACAGTTGTCTCAATTTTATAAATTAAAATGCTATTAAATGACTCACCAATGGTCATCTCTCTCTAAAGCCAGGGAGCCAAGATTCAAAGTGCTGCAGTAACCCAGATTCACAGGCAACCATAAACCTCAGTGGGACAAAACAGCAAACTTTTTTGTTTTGTTTTGTTTTGTTTTGTTTTTAGTACAGGGGCTCTAGTCACTGGCTTTGTTCACTAGGGCTGAGTTATATCCCCAACACAATTAACAGGTTGGTTTCTTCCCCTCCCCCCGGGGAACTATGGACCACAATTGATACTGTCACAATTGGGCTGATCTCATGCTGCTTTTTCCCGTGCCCGGTTCAGCAGGGTTTTGAATGATCCAATGAATGACATCAGCTGAGACCACTGGGCTTACAGAACTGGAGCAATTTGGTTCTGTGGGTCTCGTCCTCCACCAGGCAGGTTGTCACAGTCACGTGTGAAGAACAAGAGGCAGCTGGATCATGCACAAGCCTCTTTCTTTCATGTTTGCTGACATCTAATTGGTCAGAGCACTCCCAAGGTAAAGCCAGAGCAGGAAGGCAGTGCCCAGCTAGACCACAAAGGGTTCAGGTACAGGGAGGGTAGGGAAGTAGGTCACTACATACAGACAACTTCCATACAAGCCCCAAATCCTTGCACTCTCCATGATATTTCTGTACCATCTCTCCAGGAAAAAAAGAGTCTAGAGACAGATACAGCTATCAATAGGGCTTGGATCCTGACCTGAAATTTTTACTTTATGAAGTTAGCTGCATATTGCACGGGAGAGTTTGATAGGTGCATATGACAGAGTAATATGACACCATCAGAGAATAAGACAAAGTAGCATGACAGAACAGAGAAGGGATGGTTCAAAGTAAAAACCACGTGAAAATGCATATACACCCTGACACTGTCACCATGAGCTTCAGGATGCTGGGCAAGTTAAGCTCTCTTTAGTTTACTCATTTGTAAAATGGACATTACAGTAGTACTTTCCCCCTCTGAGGTTTTGTTTGTTTGTTTTGTGTGTGTGTGTGTGTGGTTGGTTTTTTGTGGATTATTTTTGGCAGTACTGGGAATTGAACTTGAGGTGTCACGTGTGCTGGGCAAATGTTCTCCCACTGGGTTACAGCCACAACACAGGATTCATATACTTACTAATAATACATATTAATTTTTTTGTCAGAACTAAAGATACTGGTAAAAGAAAAGACAAAGTGTGAAAGCATTTGTAGCTATGTTAGGCACATAGTGTGTGCTCATATTGAACAGCTCATAACATGTCTCCAGGATGTGAGATTCTGCAGCACATCCAAGATCACTGGGCTCCATGACCCACCACTGAAGGGTTCCTGTCTACCAATGAAAGAGCAAGAACCATTTGCTGGATAGCGAGCCAGGCACTATGGTAACGGCTGGTACAGACAGTGTTTGGACTCTGTTACAAGTAGACTTTCTCTTCTCTCACTTCAGTATTTGCAACCAAAGGGAGACTTGTTAGAGACCCACAAAAAGGTTTAAGACTAGTCACTTTTGCTCTCAGTGTTTCTGTTTTGAATCTAACATCTTTTCTCTCTCTTTCTCTTTTCTTCTTTAGCATGTTTGGTATGGCATATCTCACCTGCAGAAGACATGAGGGTTACCCTTTGATGGGTAGGTAGTGAACCGGGATTTGAAACTTTCTTTGTTTTTTTTTGGGGGGGGGGGTATAGGAGGCAACTAGAGACTAATTCAGGGTCTCGTGCATGTTGTACAAACTCTCGATTCTTCGAACTTCTTTATTGAACTCCAATAAGACATATAGGAAAACGATACCAACGAGAAGAGCACATCCTAATGAATTATGACAAAATGAAAATATACTCATAACCTAGGTCAAGAAATACAAAAATAAAGCCGGGAAATGACACAGTGTTGAAAGTATCTGCAATGTAAACATGAGGACCCGAGTTCAAATCCCCAGAACCCACATACAAAGTCGGGCGTGGTTGCACATTTCTGTGACCCCAGAGCTAGTGGAGCCGAAACAGGTGGATCCCGGCCCTCACTGGCTGTAGAGTCTGGCCAGTGGGTGAGTCCTGGATTCAGTAAGAGATATCCTGCTTGGAGATAAGTTAGAAGGTGATAATATAAAAGATACCTGCTGTCAACCTCTGGCTTCTCTGTCCATGAGCACTTGTGCCTCCACGTCTGTACATCTATACAACATGCGCACATATATACTCCTACAAAAAAAAAAAGGAAAATGGCAATGTGTTAGGAATCTTCTCATGTGCCTTCCTGTTTCCTCCCTCACCTCTTCCAATCCCAGGGCTCTAATATTCCAGGTCGTTTATCCTTATTTAAAAACACACACAAAGCTGGGCAGGGTGGTTTGCCACTTTTATGCCTGTACTCAAGAGGCAGAGGACAAAGTGAGTCTGTGGTGAGCCTGGTTTAGATAGGAATTCCAGGTCAGCGGGGTTGACAGAGTGAGACCTTGTCTTAAAAAAAACAACGAATAACTTAAATCCAGCATGATGACTCCCCTGCTCTTCAGGACTCTGAGGTAGGAGGATCTCTTGAGCCCAGGAGTTTAGGGCCACCGTGGGCAACACACAAAGGCCTTGTCTCTTGCACATTCATAATTTATGCTCAGGGAATCATACTTTAAAATAGTGACTGTAATAGTGCCCATGCAAAAGGAGGAAGTAGAGGGTTGAACGTGCAAGAGATAGAGATGCAATGATAGGGCCAAGGCTGCTGCTGTGGGAAGAGGATGCAGAAAAGACCAGAGCAGCGGGGGCAGAAGAGAGAAGGGGAAGGCACTGTGCCTGCCCCTCCACCCCAGGAAACACCTCTGTGCCTGGCTCTGCTCCTTTACTTTGACCTCCTAAGGTCAAAGGGTCTGCGTCCGGCCCCTTTGCCTCCTTTTTCTCCCCCCCCCCCCCCC
>NW_004949168.1:1647339-1660674 GCF_000317375.1 Microtus ochrogaster | reverse complement strand
CCCCCCCCCCCCCACCTTGACTCCCCTGCCCAGCATGTTTATGGTCTAACCACCTACCTTACTGAGGATACCTGTCTGCCTTCCCTGCTTCTCCCCCGACTCAGACAGCACCTCTCCCTCCGCTGGGACAGAATCTTTGATTCTTCTTTCTCCCCCTTCGAAAATACAAACAAAACACACATACACACACCACCACCACCACCACCGACTCCCCAGGAAGGGCCTGCGTCTGCAGGGAAGGAAGTGAAGGAGAAGAGCAGAGGGACCATCAGGGAAAAGGTTCACAAGTCCCTGGGAAGAAAGCCTGGGTCAAAGGTCAAGGGCAGAGTCTTCGGCCACTCCCGGCCAATGTGCAGGTAGGGGGAGAAGGGGAGTGGGAGAAACAGTGAGAATCTGGATTCCACATCTCTATAACTAGTTCTTGCCTGGCATTTGGCACAAAAGCTCAGAGTGGGCGCACATGAAAATACCTATGTGTACCTTTTACGTTGACCCCCCCCCCCGCATGCTCTTTGTTCTGACACTATCACTCATATATCTACATGTATGTACATATGTATGTTACATATATTAGACAGAAAGCACATACATGCTTATTTTTCATTTTGTTTGATGGTGGTGGTGGTGATGGTGGTGGTGGTGGTTTGAGACGTATCTTACACTCTGGCAATCTTTTATGCAGCAGTGTGTTATGGCATGTATCCATGTTGTTGGCTGTTCCTACGAGTCACTTCGTTATTACTATATTTCATGCCATTTTATAAATGTACCATTCATTTTTTTTTCCTGGTATATAAGATTTGGGTCATTTCCAGGTTCTTACAGGCAGTGTTACCACGAGCATTCTTTGTAATAAGCATTTTCTAATAGAAGACGAATAGCCTAGTGCAATCCCTGGGATCTCAGCTCTCAGGAGACTGCCAGAGGACAAGACATCATCACAAGCACCAGTACAACCAAAGAACAAGACAAATAAGCACGAATATGTATATTCACCTAGTATTATGTAATTGTATGCATATATGTGCATATATGCATATATACGAGTGATTTTGTCAGTACAAAGAGTATAATTTTGGTAGATGATACCATTGTCCTTCATCTTTGCCAAGAGCCGCTTCTGTCAGTCTTTAGGATTTGGAAACCCTGTGGGGTAGAGAATGGTCCCTTATTGTAGTTTCCACTTGTTATTGCTCTGGTGTGGTGAGTTCCTTTCTGTCTATTTATCCATCTTTTTGTAAAATGATTAATACAAATCTCTCCTCTATTTTTCATTTGGGCTAATTTTTTTTGAGACATGGTTTAGTTTGTATTTTTCTTGCTGTGGTGACTATTGTTGAGATGGTCCTTATAACCCAAGTTGGCTTTCAACTGTCTATATGCCTGAGGACAACCTTGAACTTCTGACCCTCTGGTCTCCAGCTCTGGAATAATGGTATTCCATGCCTATGCCACCACCCCACTAGGTGGTCTCTTTCTCTTTAAACATGGAATCCTTCCCAGATTTCTGTGTTATCTGTACATCTCAGGATCATTCTATTTTCAGTCATGTGCTTTGCCAAGGCAAGTGCTTCCCTGATATTTAATGAGCAGAATTCTTAACTGGAATGTAATTCCGTCTGTCAATCTTTTGTTTTTCACCTGTGTTTCTCGGTGTGCTATTTAAGAAATCTTTCCTCACCCATATGTTTTGAAAGTATGTCTTACTTTTCTTCCAGAAATTCTGCTTTAATGTTTATATTTAAGTGTTTAAGGACTTAAGGGTGTGGGGTGGTGCACAAAGTTCAGTCCCCTGCCACCCACACATATGCTTTCATCTACAGTCTATGTAGAAGTGATGTGGTTGGGATTCTTGGTGACAGGGACCTAATTCAAGTTGGAGGGGGAAGTAGATCTAAAGAAGGCAGTAGTACTTTTAAGAGCAGAGACTCAGTGTAGCCTGGATGTAGTTATTTGGAGGAGCCCTTGCTGATCCCTTCTGTTAGATTTAACATTCCTGAAAGATGTATCTGAAGTTAAATCAGTCACACTGTATCAGGGCCATTAAGATGTTGTGATAGGGAGCTGCATGGCTGTGTCCCCGGCACCCGGCAGCCCACATGGCTAGCTTATGCCCCAAAATAATTACACGGAAACTGTATTCTTTTAAACACTGCCTGGCCCATTAGTTCCAGCCTCTTATTGGCTAGCTCTTACACATCGATCTTACCCATTTCTAATATCCCTGTAACACCACGAGGTGTCTTACCAGGGAAGATCTTAACCTGCGTCTGTGTCCAGTAGGAGAATCATGGCAACTCCTTGACTAGCTTCTTTCTCCCAGCATTCTGTTCTGTTTACTCCACCTACCTAATTTTATGTCCTATTAAAGGGCTAAGGCAGTCTCTTTATTTAACCAATGAAATCAACACAAAACAGCAGACTCCCACATCATTAAGAGGAGACTCTATCCCTTCCTTTGGAGGAATGTTAGGCCAGAATCTTCTTTGTGTGTGTATGTGTGTTTGTCTGGTTGGTTTTTTTTTTTTTTTGACAGGGTTTCACTATAGCTTTGGAGGCTGTCCTGGAACTCACTTTGTAAACCAGGCTGGACTCGAACTCACGGAGATCTGCCTGCATCTGCCTCCTGAGTGCTGTGATTAAAAGCATGCACCACTACCACCTGGCTTAGGCTGGAATCTCAGTGTCTTTGCAGGAAATTGATAGTTCCTGAGCTGTACAGAGACACTTGGGCCAAGAGAACCCCTGCCCCCCACTCTAAGGCTTGCACCTGGTAAACACAGACTCCCACACTCAGAGCTAAAGAAGGAGAGCACTCCCACTCCCACTCCGGTAAGGCCTTCTTTTCCATCCCCAGAGGTAGCGATGACTGAAAGATGGGGTCCTCGTCCCCTTCTGCTGGGCTGGTAGTGATCTTAGAACCCATGGGATGACCTGCAGACATTCCTCCGTTTGATCCAGATGATGAAGCAGCCTCTATAGGTCATATTCCACAGTCCTGGGTAAAAATCAGGTTCCCACCCTCAAAGCTATTATATATAAAGATAAACTGCAGGAAGTCAGCAGTGTGGGAAATGTTCTTCTTTGATAAGCATTCCTGTTCAAAAAAAAAAACCTATGACAGAGGGCAACAAAATTACCTGGAAAAATATTAGGATCAAAAACAGTTGTAACAGTTGCTGTAGTAGGTTTTGTTTATCAGTTATTTTGTTGTTTTGTTTTTCAAGATAGGATTTCACATTGCCCAGGCTGGCCTTGAACTTGCTGTGTAGCTAGACCTATTCTTGAGCTTCTAATTCTCCTGCCACCCCTCCTAAGTGCTGGAATTACAAGCATGCATGAACAAGTCCAGCCAGGGCTTTGATTAGATAGAAATATGATGCATGGATTTAAAGATAAGTTAACTTAAAACTCGTTTTAGAAGCCTGGCAGTGGTGGCAGGTGTCTTTAATCCCACCATTTGGGAGGAAGAGGCAGGTAAATCTCTGAGTTCAAGGCCAGCCTGGTCTACAGAGAGAGTTCCAGGATGGCCAGGACTGTTACACAGAGAAACTCTCTCTCAAAAAAGAAAAAAAAAACCAACATTGCCCCCACCCCCACAAAAAACCCTGTCCTTTTAGAATACAGTGAAAGTAAGTGTTTCATATAGCCAGTACCAAGAAAGCTGGAGGATTTTACTACATGGCTCTTTGACTCCAGTCTCCCAAAAGAGCCTCAAGTCTCAAAAGACAGCTCACATCACTGAAGTTCAGACGCATTTCCGCAAAAGGTATGTTTCGCTCAAGAGAAGCGATAGAATTTGCAGAGTAATTTCCATCAAACAATACTCAAACCTTTACAATGCCAGACAGCTTATATACTGTCCTTTTCTAGGCTGCTTCTACATGAATTCATGACTCTATTTTAGCAAAGATATTAGATAACACATACAGGTGCTCTATCCACAACTAACAAAATGGTGCCTCCTTAGTAATCTTCCCAGCAAAAAAACTAGAAGAGACCCAATATGAACCCGCAGTTCTCACAGAAATTGCTCGTTTCTATGAGAGTCCAATTCTTCCATCTCCTTCCCATTCACCCAGGTTTCTGAGACCGTGGGCTGAGTTATCAGGTTCCAGCCTGGGCCGCCGCCTACTATACACATTTTAAGGCAGCCAGAAAAAAAAGTGATAGGGTTGTCACCCAGGATGATTTTTATATTGTTCTTTTTCCTCCTTCATTTTCCATAATTTCTACAGTGAGCATGTGTTAGTTATATAATCAGTTCGTTAAAGAAAACAGAAAAATAAGATTTAAAGTTAAGAGCCTTGGTTCAATTCCTTAGTTCAATTCCTATTCAAAACTCGATTTTTATACAAGACAATTAAATGAAATTGTAATGATCTTACAAATACTGTCTCTTGGTAATAGAGATATTATAGTGGTAAAGCATTTGGCTAGCATTCCAGAGGTTCTGGGTTCCATTCCTGGCCTGGTGTGGGGCGAGGGAGCAACCACAAAGGAACTTTTCTTCACAGCTTGTAGGAACCAAATAAACTTGCAAAATCACCTTGCTAATTAAAGCCTTAGGAAAAGATTTTAAAAAAAAATTAAGACTGTATAGAGCTTTAAGAAATTCCACGAACAATTCAGGTCAGGTATAGAGGCACCTGCCTGTAACCCCAGCTCCAGGGAGGTGAAAGCAGGAGATGGGGGCTTCACGGTCATCCTCAGCCACATAGTAACACTGAGGCCAACCAGCCTGAGCTACATCACATACACACACACAAAAACAAAACAAAACAAAACAAAACAAAACAAAAACAACCAAACCCTAAAGAAGTACCATGAGCAATGGAACTCCAAAGACATTCTTAGGGTACCACTCTGTGCCTTTTCAAAACTATTTCTAAACTATTCTCTGTCAATGGGTTTGTTCTTTAAAAAAACAAACAAACAACAGGACGTGTTAAGGAGATCGACTACTTCATGTCTGCCATGAAAGACTTTCTGATGACGAATTGCAGCCGAGTTCTAATGTATGAAGGATCTCCAGGATATGGCAAAAGCCACTTGCTTATGGAGATCGAATACCTGGCCTCCCGGCATGAAAACCACAGGTTAGTGTGTCTTGAAATCACGTTTGTTGTGACCTTGGAAATGTTGGCATCCTTAAAGGAATCTCCCTTATTTTGGTATCTTCTCCTGCTTATAACTTGCCTTAGGCAAACTAGAGGACTAGAGCTATTGACCCTTGTAGCTGAATAGGTAGTTAATAATAAGTGTTTCAAACTAAGAGAAAAGGGGCTGAATCTGGAGACCTCAATTTAATTTTTGGGCATGCTTGGAGACTTGAAAACTTGCTGCTTAACCTCAGTGTCTAGGTAGGTGACATCTAGCAGAGATGTGGCCACCGCGGTTGGAATCTGTCTGGGGAACCCAAAAGGGAACTGCTGCTTTAAGCCCTTTAGTTTTGAGAACAGGGCTAAAGAATGCTGGGTCACTAGACCTTCAATCTGAAGGGCAGAGCTTGCGGGATGCTATACTTCACCCAAGAAGGGCTGTAAGGACCCTCTTTGGGATGAGCACTCTGCCACTCTGAGGGACTGGATTGTATAGTAACGATGACCAAGATCATGACAACAGTGTCTTGTGTCTTCCCCTCCTAACTGCAGGGGTATATAAGGTGGAAATGCTTGTTAATCTTATTTTTTTATCCAACTTCTATCCATCTTTAATGTCAGGCCTAAGAAAAGTCAGTTTCAAAAGGAGATGATCACAGCAAGAAACACTGAGTCACCGCATTACTTACTACATTATATACTTACTATGTTTCAAGAACTGCTAAATGCCCTATTAGTCACCAGGGGACTGCAACAAAGTACCATAAAACCAGAAAGGCTAAAAGTTCAACCCAGGTGTCAGTGGGGTTGGAATCCCAAGGACTAAGAAACTCTGTCCTGTTATTCTTTCCTAGCTTCTGGTGCTTTAGTGCCAATGTTTGGTGCTCCTTGGCTTGGAGAGACACATTATCTAAATCTCTGCCTTCACACAGCATCTCTCTCTCTGTGTGTTTTCTATGTACACATGTTTACTTAAGTATTAGTTACAGGCAGGGGTTCATGTAGCCCAGGCTAGTCTTGACATTCTTAGGCCTGACATTAGATCCTCTCAGTTCTACCTCCTGAATGCTGAGATTCCAGGCACACACCACCACACCCAGCTCAAGTTACAGCCTCATCTTAGTTGATTCTCTGCGACCATACTGTTACCACACAAGGTCGCATTCTGCAGTAGTTGGATGACTTTGGGGAATACAAGTCAATCCTGAGTGTGTCGGTGCCCCGAGGATGAGTGCTATATGGTCCCTCCTCTCAAGGAGCTTAGAAGATGGCAAGGAATGTGGTGAGGGTGCTGGCAGAGGCAGGCAGCAGAATATTGCAGGAAGGCAAAGACAATTGGGTAGCCTAAATTCAGGGCATCAGGAAAGTCTTCCAAGAGGCCACTGCAGAAGTGGGGCTGTGGCCAATAATCGCCATCTCTAGACAGGAGGAAAGTAAAGTCCTAGAGAGGAGACACAGCCCCGGCTGTATAGGAAACTCCCATCCACTTGGTAATGGTAGATAGCCAGGCAGAAAGGAGTGAGGCTTTGGCCACTCTGTATATCACACAAAATAGGCCATGGGAACCCTGAAAAGCATTAAATAGAAAAAGGCAAGATTCACCTCATTTTGTTTTGTTCAGGTTTTGGGTTGCTTTGGGTGGTATACTCGGGTGCAAACTGCAGGTTTCACACACGCCAGCAAATGTTCTCTATATTATTCAAGTTTCTAGAAGGGGTTGTCTTCAGAGGGTCGCTGACAGCAGGCACAGGAAGTGGCATGCTGTTTTAGGGAATGGGGATAGACACAAGTCTAAGGGACCTGGGTGCAGGCAGTGATGGCAGGACTAGAAGATACCAAGGTTAACATCGTGGAATGATGGAGAAGGTTGGGATACCTGAAGCAGGAATAAAAACAGCTTCCAGGTAGCTCAATAAATCTCCGTCCTTGCAGCTAAGCATTGAAGCTAAGCATGAGAAATCAGAACTTCCCTCCAGCCTTTGCTCTCTCCAGGGACTGTATTTAAAAATGTTCTCCTGATTCTCGATTGTCTTATGAACAGGGCTATTGCTATTGCACTGACTAGGATCAGCTTCCATCAAAATTTTTATACCATCCAGATACTCATGGCTAATGTACTAGGTCTAGATACTTGTAAACATTACAAAGAACGACAGACCAACCTGCAAAATAAAGTCAAGATGCTGTTGGATGATAAATTCCACTGTCTTCTTAATGACATCTTCCATGTTCAGGTAACTAGCTTGCATTAGACTCCTGCAAAAAGAAAAAAAATAGCTATGGGCCAAGCACGGCAGCTCCTGTCTGATGCTATATGACTTCATGTGCCTTTAGCCTTTGTTTTAGTCAGATTAATATTGCTGTGATGGAATACCATGACCAAAACCAAGGTGGGGAAGACAGGGTTCATTTGGCTTACACTTCCAGATCATAGCCCATCATCACAGGAAGTCAACACAGGAACTCAAAGAACAGGAGCTTGGGGAAGAGACAGGAATCTTTAATAGATAAATAAATTAAAAAAAAAAAAAGAACAGGAGCTTGGGGAAGAGACAGGAATCTTTAATAGATAAATAAATTAAAAAAAAAAAAAGAACAGGAGCTGATGCAGAGGCCATGGGGGCGGGGGGGGGGTGCTGCTTATTGTTGCTGGTTTGCTCCCCATTCCCCATGGCTTGCTCTATCTGCTTTTGTTGGTTTTTTGAGACAGAGTTTCTCTGTGTAACAGTTGTGGCCATCCTGGAATTCACTTTGTAGACCAGGCTAGCTTCAAACTCACTGGGTTCCGCTAGCCTCTACCTTCCAAGTGCTGGGATTAAAGGTATATGCCACCACTGCCCGGCAAGGCAGGATTTCTCTGTGAAACTTGTTTTGTAGACTAGGCTGGCCTCAAATTTAAAGATCTGCCTACCTCTGCCTCCCAGGTGCTGGGATTAAAGGTGTGCACCACCACACCCATCAGCCTGCTTTCTTGAACTTGGAGAGAGTTCACTCCGAATTCTGCGGCTGGTTTGATGGAGTGTTAGCACCTGGCTTTGACCTGCCTTTTTGATGGCTACCTCTTGTGTCCTGTACCTTTTGTTTGAAGTATGTAAAATTTATCTGGGAATTCCCTAAAGTTTCCAAAGCCTATACAACATTTGGTGACAGGAGGATTCAGCCAACTGAGGTGTCCTGTGACTAGGAATTGCTTCGGCATTTGTCTCTTTGGGAGCTTCAGATAACAGGTTTTGGTATGTAGAAACTGACTTGCTAAAGGATGTGAATTGTATAACAGTAAAGGAGCCCTTGGCTAAGCTGTTGGAGTCAGTTTGCCAGAGGCTGACTCCTCTGCAACTGCAAGGCTAACATTTATCCTAGAGTGCCGCCGATTCTTCCAGAGCACTTAGAGAACCCAGGACCACTGGCTCGGGCATGGTCCTCTCTTATTGATCACTGATTAAGAAAATGCCCTACAGGCTTGACTGCAGGCTGGTCTTACAAGAGACATTTTCTCAATTGAGGTCCCTTCTTTCAGATAACTCTAGATTGGGTCAAATTGACATAAAACTAGCCAGCACACCTTTCTTATTCTTTCCTGCAGTATCCAAGTGTTAATGTCTCTCCATTCTCCTTGAACTGCATTTATATTCATTTTTAAAAACAACTTAGTCATCTGGGGCTAGAGAGACTGCTCATCTGTTTAAAGCGTGTAGTGCTGATGCAAAGCACCTGAATTTCCAGCATCCACATTAGGCAACTGACAACCAACCAACCAACCAACCAACCAACCAACCAACCAACCAACCAACCAACCAGTGCCTATGATTCCAGCTCCGGGGATCTAATGCTCTCTTCTGGCCTGTGTAGATATTTGCACCCACGTGCACAGACTCACACATAAATGCATACAAACACACATAGTTAAAAATAAATCTTTGCCAGGTGGTGGCACATACCTTTAATCCCAGCACTCAGGAGGCAGAGGCAGGCGAATCTCTGTGAGTTCGAGGCCAGCCCGGTCTACAAGAGCTAGTTCCAGGACAGGCTTCAAAGCTTCAGAAAAACCCTGTCTCGAAAAACAAAAATAAAAAATAAACAAAATAAAAATAAATAAAAACAAATATTTAAAACCTGTAGTCGAGGGGCTAGAGAAATGACTCCATTAAGACCATTCATTGTTTTGCAGGAGACCTGGGTTCAGTCCCCAGCATCCACATGGTGTCTCACAACCATTCATAGCTCCTGTTTCAGGAGACTTAATACTTTTTTCTGACCTCTGTGGGCAGCACGCATACACATGGCACATATGCAACATGCAAGCAAAACACACACATAAACTAAATCTTTTTTAATCACTCAGTCAAGATTTATTTCAAGCCCTAAAGATATTCAGGTAAACCAAGATGTTAATGCAATTCCCTATTACACATAAACACTTAATATAAGGGTTTTGAAGTTTAGATCATTAACTCACATGAAACAACACACATTAAATTTATATTTATTGGTGGTCAGTGGTGGCTCACACCTTTAATCCCAGCACTCAGGAGGCAGGGGCAGGCAGATCCCAGTGAGTTCTAGGACAGCCTGGTCTACAGAGCAAATTCCAGAACAGCCAGGACTGTTATATAGAGAAAACTTGTTTCAGAAAACAAACAAAAATTACACTTATTTATTTAGTTATAGGAGTTAAGGGTGGACTTAGGGCCTCACACTGCTAAGCATTTACTTTGCCAGTGAGCCATACCCACACCCCCGGTACCATGTTCTTGGAAGACAATGGATGTATCTCAAAGTGCTATGCCCAGGAAAACCCAAACAGCCACTTACTGAATTGTATGTCTGTCATAACCGCACTGTCCTATCCTGTTTGACTTAGGGATCAGAATCACCCTGTTGTCAAAAGTGGCATCAAATGTAAAGATAGTGTGTGCTCTTTTTTGTCCTGAAGCTATTCTGTTCAGTGGCACAGAGGATTCAAACCAGGGAAGGCACTGGGGGGAGTAGCATTTGAGCATCCAAAACTTCAGAACGGTTGCTGTGATTTGCTCGGAGACAATGTGGCTCGTCGCTCCTGTCGCTGTTTCCTTCTGCTCACACTCTGCTCTCTGCACAGTTCCCTGTTTCCCGGGAGATGTCCAAGATGAGCACATTAAGAAAGCAAAAGCAACTGGAAGCGCTGTTTATGAAGATCTTGGAGCAAGTAAGAGCACCTGTGGGTCACGCCACCGGGGGAGGAAACTAGACAAAATGGTCACAAAGCCAGCTGCCTCAAGGGACTCGGACTCTGCTGGCAAAGAACACTGGAAGCATGTGACAGCCATATCCGCCAGTGCTTCCTTCTCCCTGTCCTTCCAAACCTGAGCTGAATCTGTTCAGAATTCAGCTATAGAGGAGCTGGAGAGATGACTCAGTACTTAGGAGGACCCGAGTTCAGTTCCCAGCACCCACATCAACTCCAGCTCCACCAGAAAGAGTGGCAACTCTTTACGGCCTGTGTGGACACACCTGCACTCATGTACACACACACACACACACACACACACACACACACACACACACACCCAGCACAGTGGCACACTCATGATCCTAGGACTTGAGAGGCTGAGACGGGATACCATGCATTCATGGTCTATTTCATGTCTCCAGCATCTGCTGGAGCTGTGCACAACCCTAATAGATATACACTAAATGTTTAATGAGTGGACGAATAATTAAGACTAGTAGTAACCTGTACAGGAAAAAGGATACACAATCTATTTAAACTGTAACCTATACCAGAGTTTAAACCAAAGTACACAAGCCGCCAGCAGTGTCAGGAGCAGATCTGTCTCCATCAGGACTATGTACACACTACCTAGCCCATGGTGCTTATGCATATGTTCCAGAAAAAAATCATATTCCCAGGATCATTTATCAGTAGATTAAAATGGATTAAAATGACTTTTAGCTGACATGGCCATTATTTTTATGTAATGAGCATTGTTTCCTGTTTTGCTTTTTTTTTTCTTTGAGTTTGCAGATACTACCATAACCCTAATTATCCTATAATTTTACATGATCTTTTCTTCCTTTTTCCTTTTACTAAGAATTCAACCCAGGACATACGAAAAACACACTTTACCACTGAGTTATGCTCTAGGGTTTTGTTTGTTTTGAAAAAAAGTCTCTTAGCTCAGACTGACTCTGAGCTCATGATAGGAAGGGTAGCCTTGAACTCCTGATCCTCCTGTCTCCCTCCCAAGTGTGGGGATCACAGGAGTGAGTCACACTGACTTTAGTGCTTTCTGTTTTCTTCCTACCTTCCTTTCTTCCATCTCTCCTTCCCTTGCTTTCTCTTTATAAAGCCACTACTAGCTGGTCGTGGTGGCACACACTTTTATTCCCGACTGAAGACACGGTTGAGAGGTATGAATCTCTGTAATTTAGAGGCCAGCCTGATCTACAAGTGTAAACCGTAAAACTCAATGGCTACACATTCCCCACCTGTGCACAAGATCCCAGAGTCTGCAAGCATGTCCCTGTTTCTCTCCCTTTTCCAGACAGTGAGAGAAGAGAGGATTGTTTTCATCATTGATGAGGCCCAGTTTGTGGACGGAACCTCCTGGGCCTTCATAGAAAAGCTCATCCAGTCTATGCCTATCTTCATTGTGATGGGCCTGTCTCCCTTCCCTGAAAGTCCCTGTGTGGCTGCCAATGCTATAATGAAGAACCGGAACACCACTTATATCATTCTTGGTGCCATGCAGCCTCAGGAAATCCGTGATAAGGTCTGCATTGACCTTAGTGTAAGCAGTATCCCCAGAGAGCTGGACTCGTAAGTAACCTCCTCCTAATCTGAGCTCTTGCCCCCCCAGGCACTGATCCCCCAGATCTGAACTTTCTCAGATCCCTCAGGCTGTGGTGTGTGTTATAAATATGTTCATGCGGATACATGTGGAGGCCAGAGGTTAATGCTGGGTATCCTCCTTAATTGTTCTTCATCTGATTTTTGAGCCATGATCTCTCACCAAACTCTCAGTTCATTGGTTCAGTTAGTTTGTCCAGAGCTGGAATTACAGATGCACACAACTGCAATCAAATGTTTCTGTCCCGATTCCAGCTGCCAGTACCAAATAACCAACACAGAAGCTTATAATTAATTGTAAACGCTTGGTCAATAGCTCTGGCTTATTACTAGCTAACTCTTACGTTTTAAGTTAACCCATATTTCTTATTTATGCTCTGGCAGTACCTTTATTAGCATGGCATGTTCATCTCATGTTTCCCCTGCATCTGGCTGATGTCTCTTGATTCCTCCCTTATCTTTTCCATCATCCTTAGTTTGGCTGCCCTGCCTATACTTCAGCATTTTACTAAACCAATTTGAGCTTTACAGTGTATGATATGATTATTCCACCGTACACAACACCCTGCTTTTACATGCATGTTGGGGATCTAAACTCAGATCCTCAGGCTTATGCAGCAAGCACTTTACCGAAAGAGCCATTTCCTCTCCCTGGGTTGGGCTGCAGGACGTGTTGATCGCCTCCCTGATATGGGACCCTGTCACACCTCCTCAAGCATTGATTAGTTGATCTGCTTCCCTTTCATCATGCTAGGTGTGGGTCAGCCTTCTTTGATGAGCAGTGACCAAGAGCATGGTTATACATGTTTGGGAATTGACGGGAAAAAGAAGTCGTACAAACCACGCCTGCAGCTCAGCAAGGTCTTATGTGGCTGGCGAGAGAGGGGCTGCTGGTGGGGTTCTTAGTCTGAGGCAGGGGCTGAAAACACATTCTTTTTTTTTTTTTCTTAGATTCATAATTTTTCAAATTTCATACATGGAATATACTTTCACAGGAAAAAGTATACCACTGAAATGTTAAATATACACACACACATTTTTGTTTAGTTTTTAGACAGGGTTTTTCTGTGTAGCCCTGGCTGTCCTAGCTTGCTATGGATACCAGGCTGGCTTTGAACTCACAGACATCTGCCTGCCTTTTGCCTTCCAAGTGCCGGAAATAAAGGCGTGTGCCACTACCATGCAGCTACATACACATATACACCTTTTAATGATTCTTGTATTCATACTAACATAAAAATAGCTATATATTCTTTATAATTATAATTCTCATGTAAAGAAAGTTAAAACATTTATAGATTAAATTGAAAACGAAAAGTATAAAGCCAATAAATTCAAATTACCTTTATTTAGTGTAACAAATGAACTGATTTGCACAAAGAGAAAAATGTTTTAAAAAAAAAA
>NW_004949168.1:1645225-1647169 GCF_000317375.1 Microtus ochrogaster | reverse complement strand
TCAGGACCTCTGGAAGAGCAGTCAGTACTCTTAACCTCTGAGCCATCTCTCCAGCCCCCTCTATTCTGTTCTTAAACTGTTTGAATGTTTTCTTTTTTGGTTTTCCAAGATAGGGTTTTTTTTTCTGTATAGCCCTGGCTGTCCTGGAATTTGCTCTGTAGACCAGGTTGGCTTTGGAACTCAGAGATCCACCTGTCTCTGCCTCCCGAGTGCTGAGTTAAAAGGTGTGCACCCCCACTGCCTGGCCTGAACATATTTCCTTTAACAATGTCAAAAATGCTTATTACTTATGTATCTTGAATTCTCTGGCTCTTGGGCTGTTAAGTGGGAATCCTCTGAGAATAACTTTAACAAGGTTAAACTGCTTTTAATAATCACTCCAATTGCCTTTGCATCTGGACAGGAATATATTCACTACTTATTTGCTATTGGACACACTGGAAATGAACTCCTGTAAGAGCTCCACTTAAGAGTGCTACAGTGTAATGGTACTGGCTCCTGGTACTAAACTTTTCTGGGTGATGCAGACACTGTCATGTCTAGAGCAGACAGGAAATTATGTGTACAACAGCAGCACACCATTTTCCCCATCTTCATAAAGTCTGTGGTCTATACTGTCATCGGCTTTACTTTCCAGATTAGATTTTAACTTTGAATACTTAACGCTGTTGTTGATGTGCATCTCACTCTCTTCGTGTTTACTAAGAATATGGGACAGATGCTGCCAATCTCTGCACCCATTCTCATTTCTCAGTTGATTTTTCCCTTCCCCAAACAGTCTGCAATACAGGCAGAACACCGCATCTTTGGAGGCTGAATAGAGCAGCCAGGACCTGGAGGCCTTCTCACCGCTGGGAAGGATCCGTGTGTAGTACGTTTCAGAAAACTTCCTCCTTGTATTGTCCTTTGGAAAATGAAAATTTCTTATTTGAGGTGGATCATTTTTGATGAAAACACATTCTTATGAGTGTTCTGAGATTGTCAGTGATTCTTCCACTGGGATCTTGACAGCAGCCCCCTTAACAACTAGACCATGGCTCTTTAGCTGGTATTTATCATTCTGTTCCACTCTGTTTTGGTTTTCATTTCATTTTGTTTCAATTTGTTTGAAATAGAATCTTGCAGTGCAGCCCTGGCTGGGCTGATGTTCACTGTGCCCTAACCTTATAGAAATCTCCTGTCTTAGCTTCCAAAATAATGAGATTACAGACACTTAACACTAGGGCTTTCTATTTAGGTTACCCTACTTAAGGAAGAAAGATGCATGGGACAAGGGCTCACTTAGTACAATTCAAGCGATGTATTTCACATATACGCATGCAGGGTGTTTGTGATTCTCATATATGTATGGTAGATATATGTGTATGTAACTATAAATATTATTTCTACCTTTGGTGTTTGTTTTTCTTTTTTGCTGTGCGTGTTTATGTATACGTGTGTGGGTAGGGGTATATCTATGTATGTGTGAATGAATATGCACATGTATATGCAGGTACATACATCCATGAGTGTGTGTAGGCCAGAGGAAGATATCAGGTAGCCTGTTCTGTCATTCTCCACCTAACAAGGTCTCTCACAGAACCTAGAGCTAGGCTAAAAGCTAATACCAATCCTCCTGTCTGCATGTGTGACCTGACCACTCCAAGCTCTTTACATGGGTTTGGGAATATGAACTCAGGTCCTCATGCAGCATGATTCCTATCTGCTGAGTTATCTCTTTGGTCCTATTTAAGGAATTTTTTTTTGAGGCAAGGTCTTATTATGTAGTCTAGCCTGACTTTGAAATTGGTATCCACCTTCTGTATCCTCCCAAGTGCTGGAATTACAAGTGTGTGTGTTCTTTCTCTCTAGGATTACAAGTGTATACAATCATATTCTCTCTCTCTCTCTCTCTCTCTCTCTCTCTCTCTCTCTCTCTCTCTCTCTCTTTCCTCTCTCTCTCTC
>NW_004949168.1:1614361-1645125 GCF_000317375.1 Microtus ochrogaster | reverse complement strand
CTCTCTCTCTCTCTCTCTCTCTCTCTCTCTCTCTCTTTCCTCTCTCTCTCTCTTTCCTCTCTCTCTCTCTCTCAGAACCAAGTCTCTTACTCATACAAGGCAAACACTTCTGCTACTGATCTAAGTCCCCAGCCAAACATCATTCGATCTACCAATACTAAATGTTCTAGGGATCTATCTCAGATCTCAAATGTCTGACAAAAAAATTTTAAATGATGGACAGACAAAGTTTTCCTTGAGGCCTTAACTTATATTAGTGAAACACTAGGAGCAACTCACATATTCATCCCTTGGTGGTTAAGTTCAGTAAAGTAGGTGGATCCTTCAGTAGATGGCAGGAGTAGTAACAAAGGGGAATAAGAAAGCTTGCTAACAGAGTGTTGACTCGGACTCACTGTGGCCTGGAAAAACTGAGGTATAACCTAGTACGCATGGTGTCTTTTACCTAACAAAAACATAAGACAGGAGCTTGAGAGATAGCTCACCAGTTAGGAGTGTTGGCTGCTCTTCCATAGTGTACAGGGTTTGATTCCTAGCTTCCATCTGCTGAACTCACAACCGTTTGTACCTCCAGTTCCAGGGGATCCAATTGCCACTGAGAGCATCAGGCATGCATGTGGTGCAGTGACAGACATGCAGTCAAAACACATGCAAAACTGAAAACATTATTTTAAAAAGAGGCACATGAGAGGTGTGTGTGGTGGAATCTACATGTGTGTATGTTTTATTAGCATCTATTAATTACACATGAGTTTCATTATGAATTTTTCTCTTTTTTTTTGGTTTGTTTTGGTTTTGTTTGTTTGTTTTTGCTTGTTTCTCAAAACAAGGTTTCTCTGGGAAGCTTTGGAGCCTGTCCTGGCACTTGCTCTGTAGACCAGGCTGTCCTCACACTCACAAAGATCCACCTGCCTCCCAAGTGCTGGGATTAAAGGCGTGCGCCACCACCACCTGGCCATTGTGACATTTTCTTTTTTTTTTAAAGATTTATTTATTTATTTATTATGTATACAACATTCCTTCCCTGTATGCTTGCATGCCAGAAGAGGGCACCAGATCCCATTATAGATGGCTGTGAGCCACCATGTGGTTGCTGGGAATTGAACTCAGGACCTCTGGAAGAACAGTCAGTGCTCTTAACCTCTGAGCCATCTCTCCAGCCCCCCCCATTGTGACATTTTCATACATGTGTATTACGTACATTAAGTTCACGCCAACCTTGTTAATGTTAACTCTTCCTCCTATTGTTCGGTTTTCTCTACACCAGATAACCTCCTTTCCACGTTCCTGGCTTGGATGTGTGTATATGTCTGTAAGACTCATTAAGGCTGCATGGGGGAGGAGCTGTTGACAGGAGAATGGGTACTTCACCAGTGGCTATGTGAAGGAAATGTCTCTCCCTCCCCCGTTAACAACATGCAAAACCCCAGGGAAAGGTGGGATCCAGTTAGCCCCTCTCTCTCCCATGACACAGTGTTAGCAGGCTCTTGTTAACACAACACACACATTAAGTTTGTTGTTATTCTGTGTGGTTGACAAGAGGACAACCCTGGAGAGTTGGCTCCTCCTACACGGGTTCTGGGGATTAAACTCAGGTTGTCAGGCCTGTGCAGCAAGTGTCGTTAACCATTGAGCCATGTTGCTAGGACCTGTTTGTATCTTTTAAAGAAATGTTGACAGAATTAACCGAAGCGAATCAAAATTATTACCTACAGCATGAGGAAGAGAAGCAAGCCAGAGGATGTGCTTTTTTATGCCATCTCAGTTTTGGAAACACTCATTTGTCACATAACTTAAACTGTGATACGAAAAAGAATGTAGCTCGGTGGTAGAGCGCACACCTCGCGCACACAGGGCCTAGCACGGAAAGCAAAAAGAAGAAAAATCAATCCCCAGACTTGAAAAAGAGTTGAAAGACATGGGGGCGGAGAAGAGAGCCTTCTAGACCAACAGCTGTTTCTTTCCATGAGCCTTCCGCCTTGTTCTCCCTACAGGTACCTGGTGGAGGGGAGCTGTGGGATCCCACTTTACTGTGAAGAATTGCTGAAGAACCTCGACCACCACAGAGTTCTCCTTTTCCAACAAGCAGAGTCTGAGGAAGAGACCAACGTGACCTGGAACAACCTGTTCAGTAAGTGGCTTTCTCGGGACTACTCTGTCACTAGGTTTTTTTTTGCAGAGCAAGGTGGCAAGGATTGAGGCTAGCCCATGGAAGAGGGCTTCTGGAGAGTAAGAAAGCACTAGATCTGAGATCCTAAGAAGACTAAGGAAATCCAACTAACCTAGACTTCCAGGGCTGGGCTAAAGGATGCGCACCTCAGCCAGGCAGGAATTGTGCAAGCACTTGGGAGGCAGAGGCAGTTGGATCTCTGAGTCCAAGGCCAGCCTGGTCTACAGAGTGAGGTCCAGGACAGCCAGAGTAGTTACACCGAGAAACCCTGTCTTTAGATCCTCTCCCCCCTCCAAAAAAAAGGGGGGGAATAAAAAAACAAAAACCAAAAATATACACCAAGAACATGGGGAAATGTAAGGGCCCCATCAGGGTCTTTTTGAACCCTTCATTTGACTTTATCCCAACATATTACTCTTTGCTTGTTAGCTCTTGCTCACTCTTCCTGATGTTTTTTTGGTTAATTACTTGGATATCTGTCACCATAGTTTTATGCACCAAGAGGCCTGGAAGCATGCATTACTCATGCTGATCACCCTCACAGATTATATTACACTGAAAGTCTTTAATAAATATATTGCTGTGAACTGTCTAGTACTGCTCATGCTCACTGGTGGGCTGCTTTCCGCCTGGCAGCCTTTGGGCTCATGACTTACCTCTCCAGGAGATGAGGAACTTCACTTTATTTACCAGTGCATTTGTACCTCACCCATTAAGTGTTATAGGAATAACTTGAGCAGTAAACATTTTGGAGCACGTTTGGGTAGACCAATGTAGTAGGCATGTTTATTTGGAAGCCTCACCATTTTAAATCTCCCCCTGGTTATAGCAATGTCCCCTTGTAAGACCAGTGGGCATACAAATGAGAACAGAGCTCTATGTACTACGTGTGATAGGATGGAGTCTAGGTTGTTGGGAACCCCATTTTTGTAAAGCTAAAAGTATTATGGAGACACCAATAGTACCAATTCTTGTTTTGGAGGGTGGGAAAGGAACATAAAATAATTTGAGTTAATTTAGATTCTCATATATCAGTTTTATTTAAAATGAGATGTTCTAGAACATTTGGTGAACCACGACGTCTGTTCAGTTTCTTCTCCAAGTTTTCAGGGAAATCAGACTTTTTGAAGACAGGAAAATGATTCTCAACTTTCCTGCCCTCTTGTCTCCCCATAGAGAATTCTGTTAGGCCGACAGAAGACACACATTTTTATACTTTGGTATCTGAGGGACGTAAGGAAGTCTGTTACCTTGCAAGTGGTGTCAGGCTAAAGAACTTGTCCCCTCCAGCATCACTGAAAGGTAAAGGAAGTTGAACTTGCATTCATTTTTCAGTAGGTTTTACTTTTGCCTCATCTAGGATGGCTGTCTAAAGAAAGATGATAACCAAGCTCTTTGAGTACTTGCTTTTGCATTGCCCAGGTGGTAGGCAGGCTATACAGTGGATATGGTTTTTCTCCCTGTAGTTAGGAGACTCCTTCTCTTGGTACATATTCTGGACTGAACAAATGCTTGTTCAAATGCACAAAAGTGAAATATGAAGAGCTGGGGAGGTGGTAAGGCATTTGTTGTGCCAGGCTAGAGGAAGAACCTGATTTCAATCCCTAGAACTCACCAGGCATGGTGGCACATGGTTTTAGCACCAGCACTGAAGGGGGTAAAGATAGGAGGCTCACTGAGACTTAGGGTCTACCAGATTAGTTGAATTGGTGAGTATCAGGCTCCATGAAAGAAAAAAAAAAGACCTGTTATTTTTCTATTGCCATGACAAAACACCAGGGCCAAGGCAGTTCATTAAAGAAAACATTTAAACCTGGGCTCATATCTGTAGAGGGTTAGAGCCAATGACCATCACACAGAGGGGAATATGGCGGCAGGCAGACATGGTGCTGGAGCAGTAGCTGAGAGCTTACATCCTTATCTGTCAATGGGAGATAGAGAGAGCTATCTGGGAATGGTGTGGGCTTTTGAAACCCCAAAGCCAACTTCCAGTGACACACCTCCTCCAACAAGGCCACACCTCCTAATCCTTCCCAAACAGTTCCACCAATAGAAGGCTAACATGTGAGCGTTCGGGAGCCATTCTCATTCTGATACCATAAACCTCATCTCACAAAGTCAAATGACTGGGAATAGTGGTGTACACCTTTAATAGCAGCACTTTAGAGGCAGAGGCAGGTGGAGCCTGGTCTACAAAGTGAGTTCTAGGACAACTATGGTTGCACAGAGAAACCCTGTCTCAAAAAAACAACAAAAAAGTAAGTAAGTAAATAAATAAGATGAGGAGTAATTGAGGAGGGCTCTCAATGTGGACTTCTAAGTGCACACACACAAACAAGCACATGTAAGTAAAAAAAAAAAAAATCTTTTTAAAAAGTCTCTAAGAAGGGGTCAGGGATGTGGCTTAGTGGTAGAGCAGGTTGTAAAGCAAGCTTAAGGGACCTGGGTTTAGGCCCCAGAACACACATACCTCAAAAAAAAAATCTAAAGACCAGGAACACATGAACTATGTCCAAGCTTAGATGAAGAGTTGGGATGGCACTCTGGGCTCTTCAGCCCTTACTAAAGCAATAGAGATGATAATGGGTGTCATGAGCAGAAATAAATCCCTTGAGCAGATATGGAGAGCCTTATGCTTACTCCTGAGGCAGATCCACAGAAAAGAAGAGTCCGTGAAGACAGAGGGGCAGCTGGAGAAGTCTTACTCATGTCATGTAGACAGACTATAGAAACTGCATCTTGTATGTTTCCAGTATGAGGGGTATCTATAAACTGGGTACTAAGCAATTATCTTTTTTGACTTTGCTTAGCTAGGTTTCTATAAACCAGAATCGTAGCTCTGGACAGTCATCTATCTCTAGAATGCATCTGATAATGGCAGATAACTAGTGTCCCATTGTGGCTTTCCACATGCAGAAATCTCTCTGGTCCAGCTGGACAGCATGAGCCTTTCCCATCAGATGCTGGTGAGATGTGCTGCCATCATTGGCCTAACCTTCACCACAGAGCTGTTGTTTGAGATTCTCCCCTGCTGGAACATGAAGACCATGATTAAGGCCCTGGCCACCCTCGTGGAATCAAATATTTTTGATTGTTTCCGGAGTAGCAAAGATCTTCAACTAGCCCTAAAACAAAACGTGACCACACTTGAGGTGCATTATCGCTCTTTGTCCTTGAAGCCCAGCGAGGGGTTAGGTGAGTAGTACCTGGAGAACGTTTGTCTTTCCCCCTTGGCTAGAGGCATGTCTAGATAAGAGAACTGGAGTGAAGAGGCAGAGCACTAACCTAGCATGCACAGTGTCCCAGGGTTCAAACCCCATCACCACAAAAACAACCTACCAAAAATAACATGTGTTAGGAAGGAGCGGTTGGATTGGTGCCTGCTGCCTGGCTGAAGAGTCCTTCCTTCTCCTTCCAGCTAGTGATGAAGAGGAACTACGTGAGAAGGAAGGAGAAGTGATTGAGTGCCAGATCCTGCGCTTCTGCAGACCTATAATGCAGAAAACGGCCTATGAACTCTGGCTTAAGGACCAGAAGAAGGTCTTGCATTTGAAATGTGCCCGCTTTTTGGAGGCAAAGGCCCATCGGTGCAACCACTGCAAGAACAGGGACTTCATTCCTTACCACCATTTCATAGTGGACAGCCGACTCAACCCCTTGGATATGGATAAAGTCAAGAAGATGGCAAAGTCTCAAGGATATAAAAGTAAAATTTAATTCACTTCTAACCAATCCCAGCTCTTGCTTGAACGTTTTAGAGATTAAGATCTATATGGATTGATTGGGTCAGGACCTTAAAGGCTCCAATACCCCCGGGGTTTGGGACACAAGCCGTGCGACAGGTCCACGGGGCAGGAAAGAGCTGGCAGTGCAGCTGGAGTAGCGGAGTCCATCTCCCTGGGCTTCCATACAGCTGCAAACAAAGGGCAGCTGAGCTGAAATCAAAGTGTCTCTCAGCAAGGGATAGAAGCCAGTGAGGTGGCATGTGGGTTAACTTCCACGATATCCCCTGAGCCTTGAGGAGTCAAAACAGATGTCTCCGTTAGGGCTGAGCATGCCACAGCCACTTATGCTCGGTACTTTATCCAGCTTTGAGACTCTGCTTAGTTATCACCTACTCAAACAGAAGCAGCACTAAGCTATGGGTATAAGCAGAGCTACTTAGAAGGCATTTTGATACCTTGTCAAAGCAACAACAATAGATCATCCTATTATCTAAAATAAATGGAAATAGCCTATACTGTTGGGAAGGAACCTCTGGATCCTTGCTGACCATAGGAGGTATCCCACACCTGGTTCTGGCATTTCTGCTTAACAACCTATGACTTGCGGTGGCAACATTCTCCATTCATACAAGGGTACTTCCCTTCAAACTTTTTTTTTTAAATAATTAGCCTAACAAAATAGTAGGTTCCCTTGTGTCTTTTTCATATATACATTTTTAGTTTTAGTTAACTCTCTTCCCCCTTCAGTTCTCTCTCTGTCTCTCATTTCTGAGACAGGGTCTCGTTATATAGCCCTGTTAGCCTGGAACTCACTACTTACACCAGGCTGGCCTTGAACTTCTGAGTGGCGGTGTTACAGTCACGTGCAGTCATACCCCAGCTCTGCCTCACGTTTTCAAGAGGGGGGGAAGCGAACAGATATCAGGGACTTTGAGATGGCTCAGAGGAGAAAGACGACTACTGTCAACCTGGCAAATCAGTTTGATCCCTGGGACCCACATGAATCATAAAAAGGACCTGCTTCCCACAAGCTGTCCTCTGATGTCTTCATGCACACTGTGGCACATATGCCCACTTACACAAGTAAATAATGTAAAAGAAGAGGGTCCATCTTTGAGTTTGAAATCTTAAAGAGTCAAGTCTTCTAAGGACTTAGGCACACAGAAGATGGTTCATCAGTGGTAGGGCTCATTCCCCAGGGCAATGAGGTGTCAGAGAAATGTACCCAGTTGTCACCACCCGTTGACTACCATCACTTATCATCCTTGACGTTACAATTTTTTCAAAATTGAAAATATATTTATGACTATTTCAAAACTAAACTGATTGTTGTACATACCTGCAATCCCAACACTTGGAACATGGTGGCAGGAAGATCAGGAGTTTGAGGTCATCATTGGTTAGATAGCAAGTATAAAGCCAGCCTGGGCTCCAAGAGACATTGTCTCAGAGCAAATGAAGTTAATACATGTGTAGAATGCTGCTGACATTAAAATCTGTACCGAGAAACCAAGACACAGTGGATGCTGCCATCTAAACTGAGATTCTAGATGGAGCTACACAGACTACAAAGGCTTGGTTAGCGTTCAAGGGGTAGGGTTCTTATGCAGTGTGTTAAGAACCCTGGCAAAGCTCCACATGCAGGATGATAGTCACACATGTCAGGGAATCTGTTCTGTAAGGACAAGAGCACAGAACCTTCAAATTTCATTTTTATGAACTAAGAGTTCTCTTCAGGTGTGTGGAAGCTGAGGCAAGAGGATGAAGACTAGGAGGTAGGAGGCCTGCAGAGCTCAAGGACTGCCTGGATTAGATAGTAAAACACTGTCCAAAACAAAGCAAAACAAACCTACAAAGTCATATTTTATTGCTAGGCGGCTGCCCTACCTCTGCCACTGGCAAATGCTCTGGAATAGGCTACTTTCTTCTCCCCATGGGACTTTCCAACCTACTGAAGTCTCATTAGACAGAAGATGTCAAGTTTAAGACTTTATCTCTTTAAGTTAGCCTTTGGAGTGCTTCATTAGAGTATCTGTGTTTTCTAGACCATGTAGGAAGAGTCAGCAGAGTACTTGTATAACTCTTATAACTTATATTAGCCCATTATTCTAGTATATAGTTAGCCACATGGCTCGGTACCTTTTTCAGTGAGGCAGTCACATCTTCCTTCTTCTGTGAATGGGTCACTACTGCAGAGGAATGGGCTTCCTCTTCCCAGAATTCAACTGTTCTCTTTGACCCGCCTCTACTTCCTGTCTGATTGTCTGCCTATACTTCCTGCCTGGCTACCAGCCAATCAACATTTATTTAAAAATATGATTGACAGAATACAGACCATTCTCCCACAATCCTTGGTTACAAGTTGAGTTCAAGGGCAGCCTGGGATACATGAGGCCCCATCTCAAAACAACTTATATATGTATGTGTGTGTATGTATTTAAATTTCGATTTCTTTAGGACACATTATTGTTACTTTATGATTGTTAAACTGTAGTTTTAATTATTGTAGGTTAAGTGGGTTAGGATAATGTTATCAGCTATAACAAACCAGCATTTCAGTGGGATCAGCACAATGGAATGGGACTTTATTTACCAGCCTTTGTAATAATCCACTAAGCTGGGTGGTGGTGGCACATGCCTTTAATCCCAGCACTCAGAAGACAGAGGTAGGTGGATCTTTCTGAGTTCGAGACCAGCCTGGTCTACAAGAACTAGTTCCAGGACAGGGTCCAAAGCTACAGAAAAACCCCGTCTCAAAAAAAAAAAAAAAACAAAAACAAAAACAAAAACAAAACAAACAAACAAAAATCCACTAAAATTTTGACAAGTGGTCTGGCAGACAGTTACAGACTCAGGCTCCTCCTGGTTGGTGCTTTGCTTTCCTTTGGTTGTTCAGAACCAGCTACAATCCTGTCTAAGGAAAGAACAGGGTAAAAACCCATCTACTTCAGAAGTGACACCCATCACATATGATCTGATTCTACCAGAGAAAAGAACCACATGGCTTTTTCTAAGCTGAGGTGCCTGGGGTAGGGCGGTGATGGACTGGAAAATATGGTTCCTTGCTGGGAAAAGGGAAAAAGAGTCTTTGGTGAAAGGCAAATGTCTCATTTGCTCAATTATTTTCTAGCTGAAGAGGACGTCATCTTTTCTAAGTCAGAGGTCCATAAGAAATACAGATTCCCTGAGATCCTCAGGTATGCATGTATGGAGTTTTTAGGCGCTAGAACAGAAGCAGTGGTCATGAGATCACCCTTGGGGTCACTTCTGAGTCAGCTCTTTAGGCCTCTTAGGTACATAGGCAAACTGGTAGGAGCTGCCTGGTGCATCTGGTCAGTGAAAGCAACACTGGATCTTTGTTAGTCTTCAAAGATAATTTCATATTAAAATCTGTGCCGTGTCTGTAAATCTATGGATGATCTACCTATTCTTATATTTAAACAGTGACACAGAAACAAAGGAAGTAATATTACATTTCTTTGACAACGTTATCATAAAGATGAGGTCGTCTCCGGAATACATCATTCCATCAGAATCATGCCGGTGTGAGGAGCTGCTCCAGATTGTCATCTTGCCACTGGCCCAACATTTTGTAGCCTTAGGAGAAAACAACAAAGCCCTGTACTACTTCCTAGAAACTGCATCTGCATATCTCCTCCTGGGTGACAACTATAAGGTAAGCTATTGTTCTACACCTCTTCCTCCTCCTCCTCTTCCACCCCTAAGACTCAGACACACAGCCAGAGTCCAGCTCCTGTGTGCTTTTGTACGACTTCATGTTGATCCCTGTTAGCAGCCCTTTCCTTAGAAAAAATCACATTGCTGAGAAGGGACGTGATCTCGGACTGAGAAAAGAGAGTTGGAGCAATTTCAAGTACCATCATTGTTTTAGTCCGTGCTCTGCTGCTATGAAGAGACTCCATGGCCACAGCAACTCTTATAAAGGAGAGCATTTAACTGGGGGCTTGCTTACAGGTTCAGGGGTTTAGTTCATTGTCATCATGTTGGGAAGCATGGTGGCACACAGACAGAAATATGGTGTTCAAGAAGGAACTGAGAGTTTTATACCGAGATCTGTAGACAGCAGGAAAAGTGAGCCACTGGGCTTCTGAAACTCCAAAGCCCACCTCCAGTGACACGCCACATCTACTCCAACAAGGCCACACCTCCTAAGAGTGACACTCCCTAATGACCAAGTATTCAAATCCACGCGTCTACAGGAGTCATTTCTATTCAAACCACCACAATCATCATACATCATGGCATGGGGGCATGTGCCTGTGATGCCAGTACTTGGGAGGTAGAGGCAGGACGATCAGGATCTAGTCAAGGCCAGATTCAGCTATATGGCAAGTTTATGGCCACGCAAGATACACAAGACCCTGTTTTGAAAAAAAAGTAATTAATAATTGATTTATTATTATTATTATTATATTAAAATATTATATAATTATAGCACTACAACCAAGCCAGGCATGGACAGTCACAAGCTGGAAATCAGCCTGAGCTACATAGCAAGTTCAATACCACCCTAGGTTACAAAGCAAATCTTTTATTAATTAATGAAATATTGGCCCTTTTGAAATTGTCCAGGAAAGAGAACAATGGACTTACATGCATGATCTGGGTTCATTCTTAGAATAAATGTTTCGTTTTCAACACAGTCCTGATAAGTAACTCCCCAGGGGTTTGTGCCTTGCTGTCCAACATCACTTTAGAGTACAGAAATATCTCTAGGTTTCCTGTTTGATGGGAATTTGATTTTAGTCCTATAGCCCTCACGTTCGTTTCCCTGCAGCTTGGCCAAACCATCACACAGACAAGCTTGAGACCACCAACATTAGTAAACACTCCCCTAGGAAAATTCTAAGTTTCCATGGCAACATGCCCCTGGAACTGAGGTAATTATATGCATATAAAGAAACAAAAAAGAAGTGATTGCTACATCTAGCAGCCAGAGGTAGACGTGAAGCTAAAATACTCACCCAGCTTCTATCTAGTTTAGAGGCCCACTATACCCAAAGGAACCAGGCATGGGGATGGCCTGGGAATTGAAGTGGCTCCAGCTTCCCTTGCTTCAGTACTAACTGATGTAATAGATCCTCTGTCACCCACATTTCTTCCCTTTGCTGGTTGGTTGCAGGCATACATTTATTTGGGTGAGGGAGAGCGGTTGCTGAAAACTCTGACGAATGAAGATTCTTGGAGCCAGGCCTTTGAATATGCTACATTTTATAGTCTCAAAGCCCAGGTAAGAAACCACTGGAGGCTTAAAGTTGGCAATCCACAGAAGGAGTAGAAGTCATCTGTGTGTATCCTATACTCTCTTCTCACCCGCTGGCACAGATCCTTGCCCAAGACTCTAGAACCCCAAGCTTCTTGACTCAATACTGTCTCGCTATAACTTGATCTCTTTCCTGCCAAGTAGGCTGACATCTTTATGAAATGTCTTTGAAACAGTGCACATAAATGACTAAACATTCCCTTATATGATACACAGCTCAATGCTAAACCCTACTCTGCAGCCTTCCTTGTGCAGGCCCCCAATAAACATTTATTTTTAATACTATGTCAAAGCCCAGGAAGGTTCTGTTGCTTCTTAGACACGTACTCCTCCCCATTTATTGTTGGAGCACACCGAGCCTAGAGCACACTGACTACAGTAGAACACAGAATGCTTTTCCTCTCTCTTTCCCCATCTCCCCTAGGTTTCTTTCAACATGGGGCAGATGGTACTCGCCAAGAAAATGCTGCGAAAGGCACTGAAACTTCTCGACCGGGTGTTTCCGACCAACTTAATCACCCTGCTTCTCCAAACACACGTGGAAAAGAACAGATTCTCCCACTTGATGAGCCAGCATCCCCAGGAGGGCTCGGTGCCAGGGTAAGGGAAGGAGCTGGGGAAAGTGGAGGGTCTCATTTCTGTTCCCCAGATGAGAAGAGTTTCCACACCGTGTAAGTCTCTTCTCATGGTGTGGTGCTCCTGTAGCTCGAACACTCCTGTTTGGTTTGATCACTTATAGGATGGTACGGAGGCAGATACGGTAAGGGTTTGCTGGCCAGGGCCAGGGTCCCTAGAGCACTGCACAAACAGCCTTTGTCAAAGAGTTCCAGGTGATAAAATACGGGATCCTTCACAAAGTGGCCTTCGTCAGGGTTTCTATTGCTGTGAAGAGACGCCATGACCACGGTAACTCTTATAATGGAAACACATTTAATTGGGTGGCTTACATTTTCAGAGGTTTAGTCCATTATCATCACGGTGTGACATGGTGGCATGCAGGAAGACATGGTGCTCGAGAAGGAGCTAAGAGCCCTACATCTTCACCCTTAGACAACAGGAAGTGAACTGGGACACTGGGTGTGGCTTAAGCATACATGGAACCTCAAAGCCCACATCCACAGTGACACACTTCCCCCAACAAAGCCACACCTCCTAATAGTGCCACTCCCTATGAGCTTGGTGGGGGGGGAGGGGCAATTAAATTCAAACTACCACACAAAGTGAGCACCAAGTCTCTTTCTTATTCAAACAATGACTGCCCTCTGGATCCGGAATCAGATATCGGAACCAGTGCCCTGTTCCTTAGAACCTCAGCAGCAAGCATCCTCTCTTCCATGCATTACTAAGATACTAATTATTATTCTTACTTCAAAGAAGACTAGCAGGCCTTGAGGACATCTGCCAAAGGATAAACTTCCCCAGCCTTCTATAAACTTGATGAGGGTTACATTAGGGATGGGTGCTCATTAATTTAAAATGTCATTAATTTAAGATTTGGTCTACAAATGAACAACAAATAAAAAAGTGATTGAACAGCTGAAGATGTCTCAGCGGTTAAGGATGCTTACTGAATAACCATAAAGACTAGAGTCTGGATCTCAGTACACAAAAAATAAGCCATGTATTGGGGAGCATGGCAGCAAGCATGCGGCATGGTGGGAGGAACAGCTAAGAGCTCACATTGTGAACATGGCACCAAGACCAGCCCTTGGCAATATACGCCCCCCCCCCCCAGTAAGGTCACATCTTCTAAGCTTCCCCAACTAACTGGGGACCGGGAGTTCAGATGCCAAAGCCTGTGAGGGACATTTTCATTCAAATTACTACACCATGTATCCCAAAAATGGTTGTAACTCCAGTTCTGAGGGATCTGATATGCTCTTATACACACGCATAGGTGTGGGTATCACATGTACCTATAAATATACAAAACAAATAGATAACTACAATGAATATTTAGGAAGAAGATACCAGTGGAGCTGGGAGCTCATGTCTGTAATCTTCGCACTTGGGGGACAGGCAGCGGAACGCATGAGTGCTTGGAACCAACCTGCTTCGTTTTTATGAAGCACATTTTCTTCCTTATAAAATTAAGACCATGGTATCTATTTTGTGATGACATGGGGCTTTTTTTAAAATTATTTCCTTTTATCTGTGTGAATGTTTCTCCTACACGTATGTCTGTGTACCCTGTGCATGTCTGGTGCCCACTAGGGTCAGACGACGGTGTCAGATCCACCGCAAATGTATTTCGGGCAGTTGTAAGTCATCACACGGTGCTAGGAATCGAACCCGGGTCCTCGGCAACCAGCGCTCCTCCCCATAAGAGTTTAGATAAAAACACCTGGATGGAGGTGTGCCTCCCTTGCTATGATGGACACTCCATGGGCCCAAATAAACCGTTCTTCCGCCAGTGGTGGCACATGCCTTTAATCCCAGCACTCAGGAGGCAGGTGGATCTCTGTGAGTTCGAGGCCAACCTGGTATACAAGGTGAGTTCCAGAACAGGCTCCAAACTACGCAGAGAAACCCTGTCTCGAAAAACTTCTCCCTAAGATTCTCTGTCAGATATTTTGCCGCAGCAATAAGAAAAGTAACCAATACACCGTGTCCAGAACATACCTTCTGGCTAAGTAATGCATCATGCCCAGAGTGCACTGTCTATTGTGATACCTTCTGTGGGCTGTCTGTTACCTTTCTGCAGTGTATTAGCTAAGTACAGGAATTATAACCACATGCCACTATGTCCGACTCTACACTCTGCCTTATGTATTAAATGTTTATATGCCCCTTTGATTACTTTGTTTTAAAATTAATCAATGAAGGGTGGGCATAGTAGTACACATCTGTAATTCTAGCACTTGGGAGTCTGAGACAGGAGGATCCTGAGTTGAAGACCGGACTGGGCTTATACAGTAAGACTCTGAGTTTGTTTGTTTGCTTGTTTTATAAGAAAGAGAAGAAGCAAATGTTAATTTTCAGGCCCAAGAAAAGGCTCAGTGTTTAAGAGTGCTTACTGTTCTTCCATGGGACCTGAGTTTGTTTCCTAGGTCACAAATGCCTATAATTCCAGCTTCAGGGTATCTGAGACCCTTTTCTGGCCTCTGAGGACACCAGCATACACATAACTTACACACAGAGACACGTGTATATGTAAGCAAAAATAAAATAAGTATTTACAATAAAAAAAAGAAAAACACCTGCTCTTGTCAGGTATCAGTAATTAAGCGAAACTGGCTAAAGGTACATGGATGCCAATCATCCCACTCGAGTCTCTAGGATTTCACACAGAAGGTAAAATTCAAATCAAGTCGCCAATTCAATGTAACCTACTTAAGTGCTTCATAAAAGTGAATGTGATCGTCAGTCGTGGGTCAGGCCTCCAGTTCAGGTAAGGGCTCTGGGGGGGGGGGGGGGGATGAGCAGGAGGGCACTGGGAGCCCGAACGCGCAAGCCCGGTGGTGATGAGGCCTTCTCTGTCCATCTGCCATCCCATGACAGGAAGAAGCTGGCTCTACTTTACCTGCAGTCTGCATGCTTCTCCTTGCTGTGGAAGATCTATAGCTTGAATTTCTTTTTCCACTACAAGTACTACGGCCGGCTGGCAGTGATGATGCAAGTGAACACCTCACTGGAAACTCAAAATTATTTCCAGGTATGTTGGTAGCTGCCCTATAAATGGCTGAATCTCATTTAGAAAACCACAAACCTCCTAGCCAAAGCCAGTGGGGGAACTGGAAATCACACGGTCGTAGTGGAAGCCTCTCTGGCCAGGTGGTTTTGACAGCAGCTAACAAACACTTTGGCCCCAGATGACTCCATGGTCAGAAATCAATAAAGAGTCAAACAGCTTTTGCTTTTGCAAGTTGGAAATGATATTATAGGACACAAAATGAGGAAAAACTTAAAATTCTTAAAGACAGCAGAAGTAAGAGTATATCAACATAATTAACATTTGCATTGAAAAACTACAGTTCTACAAACAGCAGCAAAATATAATGAGAAGTGGGGCACTGTATTAAGTTATTGTAAATATCTTAATAATATATATATATATATTATCTTTTGCTTTGTAGCTCCACTGTGTTTTTTGTCTTATTTTGTTTGTTTGTTTGAGACAGAGTTTCTTTGTATAGCCCTGGCTGTCCTGGAACTAGCTCTGTAGACCAGGCTGGCTTTGAACTCACAGAGATCCACCTACCTCTGCCTCCCAAGTGTTAGGATTAAAGGCGTGCATCACCATGCATGGCTTGTGTGTCTTCTTTTGCTTGAGGAAGATTTATGTTTCATTGAGACAGGCCTCCTCCTGTAGCCCAGGCTGCCTCCCAGTTTGCAGCATCTTGAGTACCTGGATTACAGGTATGCGCCACTAGGCCTGCTTAGATTATTAGATGTTAATCTCATCTCCACTGAGGCTTAGTATCACATATGATGCTTCTGGAAAACTCAGTAGTATACTGCAGAGAATGAGAGCTGAAGAAGCTAAACGTAAAAGGATGGCTCTCTTTCAAAAGACGGAATCAAGGCACGGACAGTTTCAGACAACAGAAGGACCAGATGAGAACCCAGAAAGTGGTTTCCAGACCCCACCCATACTCAGTGGGACCACCAGCAAGACACACAACTTTGAGTTTTCTTTCTGCTCCACAATCTGAAACAGTTGGACTCTGTTCTCTTGGTCCACACACAAGGAATCAGACTGTTGCTGCTGTAAATTGTTCATTTGCCCACCACCACGTGTGGCCACGCTTCCTTTGAGGTGGCAGTTGGCATGTTCATGCCAGGAATCTGGAACTTGCAAAGAACAACTTTGTAATTTAACAAGTACCTAGAGATTTGCCTTTGACAGAATTTGAGAACTTCCAGGAAAAAGCATCCTCCTAGAGAAAAGCCCTAAAAACCCTCCCCTGTACAATCACACCCCAACATATAATATTTGAATTATTAGATAATCTATTATTAGCCTATTCTCTTGTATTTTTTCAAAGCAGTTTATAAAATGAATTTTTTATTATGTATGCACATATGAGAGCATGTATATACGTGTGCATGTGTGTGTGCATGTGTGTGTGTATGTGTGCGTGTGTGTGTGCATGTGTGTGTACGCATATGTGTGTGTGTGTGCATGTGTGTGAACTGATTCTTCAGAAGGAATTGTTTTGTCCTTGGCTTTCTCTAAGCATTTATATTCTGAGGCAACTTTCTCACTTTAAAGATTTGATTAAAGAGTAAGCAACTTCTCAAGTCTCCAATTATGTTTTAAATTAGTCTTTCCTTTATCAAACTAGCCAAACCATTACAACATTTCTTATGCATTACAAAAGTGATGCATAAGAAGGGATAATTCTCTCTCAAATGCTTCCTCTGCCTTAACCTACTGTGTAGACTTGATTTTCCATGCTCTGTTTTGTGTTGTGCAGCCATTTATCCACACAGGTAAACTATTGTTTTTATTTTTCATATGAATTAAAATGTTCATATTTCATTTAACAAATGTTTACAAGGGAGACCACAAGTCTTATTCTGGAAGGCCCAGGAAGTAGGTGGCAGATGCCTAATTTGACTTCTGCACCTAAGTCCATGACATTGGCCCCATGGCTAGCTGCAGTCCAAGTGTAGTGAACAGAGTTTCCTGGTAGCACTGATCAGGGCTTTCACCTCAGGATTCTTCCTCAGTCTCCCGCCTTCTCTCTCTGTTACTGCCCTTCTAGATCATCAAGGCTTTTCTGGACTATTCATTGTACCACCATTTGGCTGGATACGAAGGCATGTGGTTCAGATATGAAATCCTGGTCATGGAGCAGCTCTTGAACCTCCCCACGAAAGATGATACCATTGAAATCATAGCTTATGTGGCTGACACACTGGGCCATATCAAGTTCTTAATGGGTCATCTGGACTTGGCCATTGAGTTAGGTAAATGCTAGCTAGGTAAGAAAGGCCATAAAATTACATGCAATAACCTCAAATGCATCACGACTGCTTTCTTCCTAGGTTCCCGAGCCCATAAGATGTGGTCTCTTCTCCGGAATCCCAACAAGCACCACATGGTTCTCTGCAGACTGGTTAAATCTCTCTTCTTGAAAAGCAGGTATCTTTCCTAAAGCATTTTCCAAAGTTAGGATTCTCCTTTCCTTTCTGTTTCTGTGACAGAACACTACCCCAAAAACAGAGGGGGTTGTGCTGGTGTTTATTCTAGCTGACACTTCCAGGTCACAGTCCATCACTGAGGAAATTCGGGGCAGGAGCTGAAGCAGGAACCTGAGCAGAAACCATGGCTTCTTGCTTGCTTGCTCTTTTTTTCCCTTTCCAGTCCAAGATCAGCTAGCTTTTAGAATCAGAAATCGTATCTCCCCCAGTAGGCCAGGCCCTCCAGCATCAATTAATAATCAGGACAAGCCCCGACAGACATGGCCACAGGCCCATGTGATCTAGGCAATTCCTCAATCAGGAAGCCTTTCTCTCTGATGACTCCAGGTTATCTGGATGACAAAACTAACAGAACAAGCAGTGGACAGGCAGCTGTTTGAGAGTTCTGGCTTATTTCACCCTGATCATAGCATAGGAAAGGGAGCACAGTTTATGGCAAGATAATGTAACTGATAACTGTCATCTTTCACCTATTAATATTACATCACTTCCTCCCACACATGTAGTGATGAGGCGAGCAGACCTGCTTTTCGTCCCGTCCGGCTCCCGCATGGCTAGCTTTACCAGAAATAATTACACGGAAACTATATTCTTTTAAACACTGCCTGGCCCATTAGTTCTAACCTCTTATTGGCTAACTCTTACATATTCTTTTAACCCAAATCTAATACTTTGTATCACCATGGGGTCATGGCTTACCGGGAAGATTCTAACCCACGTCCATCTTGGGCTTCATGGCGTCTGCCTGACTCTGCTTTCTTTCTCCCAGCTTCTGTTTCTCCAGATTCTGTTGGGTCTACTCCGCCTATCTAAGCTGCTGTCCTAACAAAAGGCCAAGGCAGTCTCTTTATTAACCAATGAAAGTAACACATAGACAGAAGACCCTCCCACCTCTCTCTCTCTCTCTCTCTCTCTCTCTCTCTCTCTCTCTCACACACACACACACACACACACACACACTGTTATTTTTTTTCTTTTATTGGTTTGTTTTGTTTTTTGAGACAAGGTTTTTCTGTGTAGCCCTGGCTGTAGACCAGGTTGACCCAAAACTCATAGCGATCTGTTGTAGGATATTTTACTCTTTTGACTTTTTTGAGGGGCCTACCACCCAGCTCCCAGATAAATCACACACAGGGGCCTTATTCTTAGTTACGAATGCCTAACCTTACCTTGGCTTGTTTCTTACCAGTTTTTCTCATCAGCCTGTCTACCTTTTGCCTCTGGACTTTTTCCTTTCTCTATATCTGTATACTTTTTTTTGTTGTTGTTGTTTTTTGAGAATAGGGTTTCTCTGTTTGGAGCCTGTCCTGGAACTAGCTCTTATAGACCAGGCTGGCCTTGAACTCAGAGATCTGCCTGCCTCTGCCTGCCGAGTGCTAGGATTAAAGGCATATGCCACCACCACCCAGCATATTTCTGTATACCTTTCTTTGCTTCTTTCTCCATGGCTTGCTGTATAGCTGGGTGGCTGGCCCCTGATGTCCTCCTCTTCTTTTTCTCTCGCTGTTCCTTGCTCTCTTCCACTCAGATTTATACTCTGCCTGCCAGCCCTGCCTGTCCTTGCTCCTGCCTTGCTATTGGCCATTCATTTCTTTATTAGGACAATCAGGTGTTTTAGACAGGCACAGTAACACAGGTTCACAGAGTTAAACAAATGCAGCATAAACAAAAGTTACACACCTGAAAATGATATTCCCCAACAGCGGTTCATCTACTTCTGCCTCCTCTCCCCACAATGCTGGAATTAAAGTTGTGCACCACCACACCTGGCTCTTTTAAACTTGTTTAATGAAGTTCATTAAATTCTTTTAATGGAGTTATTTTCTGTTCAACTCTGAACTGGTTGCTTTAGCCAGAAACAGAAGGGCAATCAATCATACCTATTGTGGGAATTAAGCCTCCAACCCTGTCAGGTCCAGGGGAATTAAAAAAGCATTGTGCATGCCCAAAGAATAGCAACAAAGACTTGAAGATCCTGGCCAGTTTGGCCTGACTCTAATCCCCCAGGTATGAAAGAGCCCTAAAAGACCAATTTTGGGTGGGGTACCCAGTTAGAGACTTAGCTTCTAGTTCTGAGCAAAGGAAGGTTTGAAATCTATTTTTTGTGTTTGTTTGTTTTATTTTGTTTTTCGAGACAGGATTTCTCTGTGCAACAGCCCTGACTGTCCTAGAACTCGTTCAGTAGACCAGGCTGGTCTCAAACTCAGATTTGCCTACCTCTGCCTCCCGAGTACTAGGATTAAAGGTATATGTCACAACCACCACCCCCAGCTGAAGTCTGTTTTAAGAGTTGTATTTGTTTCTGAATTACTATTTATGATCAAGACTAACCTAGGCCAGGACCCAACTTGACCCTTTGCTCTCACTGCTTTTTAACCCCCCACCCCCAGATACAAGCATTTGGTCCAGGTCCTTGGATGGCTGTGGGATCTCTCTGTAACAGAGGAGCACATCTTCAGCAAGGCATTTTTCTATTTTGTCTGTCTGGACATCATGCTTTATTCTGGTAAGCATGGGATTTATTCTGGATTTTAGAATGAAAAGAAATTGGGATGGATCCCCTAGCTGGAATGGTGAAGCAGCCCCAAAGGGTTTGGGGCCACCTAGTTAGTGTTCAGGGATGGAGAGAGCCTGGTGATGTGACTCAAGGAGCTATTTAGTAATTAAAGGGAGCAGTAAACACCGGGTGGGGTGGTGCACATCTTTAACAGCAACACTCGGGAGGTAAAGGCAGGCAGATCTCTGAGAGTTTGAGGCCAGCCTGGTCTACACATGAGTTCCAGGACAGCCAGGGCTACATAGTGAAACTCTGTCTCGAAGAGGGGTGGGGAGGCATGCTTGGGGGTGAGGTGGGATTGGGGGGGGGGACAGTGACAAAATAAAATCTGGAGATAAGCTTGTAGGTCTGAGCTGTCATATCGATTTCTGAATGAGTGTCATCACCAGAACTGTTTTTACAATGTGCCTTTTACTAGGAGCATTCAGCATTCACAGGATTTTCCTAAGGCTTCATGTTCACAAGCATGCCTAACACATGGCCTACAGGCTACATACCTATGAGTGTGGCCTGTCCTTGTTTGGTCTCTGTTGCTGTGATGAAATACCATGAGCCCATGAGCACTAGCAGCTTGGGGAGTGTAGAAGGAGCTGCGGGCAGGCCTGCTTTTCATCCCACCCAGCTCCTGCATGGCTAGCTTAGCCCAAGAATAATTACACGGAAACTGTATTCATTTAAACACTGCCTGGCCCATTATATCTAGCCTCTTCTTGGCTAACTCTCATATCTTGATTAACCCATTTCTATTAATGTGTATAGCACCACGAGGTGATGGTTTACCGGGAAGATTCTAATCTGCGTCCATCTCGGAGAGGAGCGCTATGGCGTCTTACTCACTTCCCTTCTTCCCAGCATTCTGTTCTGTCTACTCCACCCACCTATGTTCTGACCTGTCATGAAAAGCCCTAAATTATTAAAACATTAAATGTCATATTCTATAGTCTTTGAAAGATATGAAGAATGCCTATATAACTGAAATATATCTCTATATATCTAGAAAATTTAACTAACATGACTACAAGCTTGACTATTATTGATGATTATCCATTAATAACCTATATTTCCTAATTATACATTACATTTTAAAAATGAACTACACAATCAAAATACCTTAATATTAGAAATACATATACATTTAACAAAATTGACCTTAAATTTATATCAATGAAGCAAAATTTATATCAATGTAAATTATTCATATCTATGTCATATTCCCCTTTAAATGTAAAAAAACATTTATAAACAATATCTGGGAATATGGACGTAGTTATTTCTCTCCAAAATTCTTCCTGCTGTATAGGGTGCTGTTAATCAGGTCTTTCATGGTATATCCTGTTTGTCAGGTTCATCTCAGTCAACAGTTGAGTGAAGTAATTTTTTGAGGGTGTTCACAGCAACCTTTCAGGATGGCATGGTCTATCATACCATATTGGTCTAGAAGCAATCCACAGGGTCTCATCCTCTGTGAAAACAAAAGAAGAAACTCTTTTACAAAGCATGATATCCTTAGATCCAAATTCTGAAGTCAAGATACCTTTAGAACATATATGCAGGTTCAGCTTAGCAGCCCATTTAATGAGATTTTTTTTTTGTACTTAGCTCCTTCATAGTCAAAAAATTCAAAGAAAACACAATAATACAAAGAATCCAGTCTCTCTGTGAATTTTCCATTTTTACGTGGCTTATTTTTACTCTATCAATCACTTTACTTTATTCTGTCTCTTTAAAGACTTTGCCCTTTTTTTAAACCATTAACTTTATTCTCTATATTCTTTTTCTTCTCTCTCCCAAGCAAGCTATGTACACTCATCCAACACTGTGACCCATTTAGAGGTCTTTTATGTCTGAATCCGTCCTCTTGTGAATCTGTAATTCTTTACTGTCCAGGAGCACTTCTTAAAATGCTAAGCGCTTCTTAAAAACTTAACTTGTGCCATGTAAGGGTAATAGGGTACTGCCTGTTTCCTGCCCAGTCTAAACCTTAACTGTGCTGTTATGATAATTAACAGTTCCTGCCTGAGTTCAGCACAGTTCATCATGGCAGATCATTCCTGCCTCAGAGCCATTTGGTGCCCCTGAGCTGCGCACAGTTCCAGGCACACAGCAAGTCCACATTGCCATCAAGCAAGCTGAGAATGAGCTTTTAATCTGAGTTACATCCAAAACTGCCACGCCGAGCACTGCGCAGCCTGGAAACATCTCTCTGTATGGCGGCAGAAATCCGCCATGCTCTCCCGCTTTCCTAAAGCCTGATCCCACAGTCTGCCCAGGCAGGGAGCGCCAAGCCATTGGCATGGTCTCAGAGTACTTTCTTCCTGATCCTGAGCTGGAATACAAACATCCAGTCTCATAAAAGCCATTGGAGTTTGCACTGGCGGCACAGCCCAGGAAGCTGCGTTTGAAAATGGTACAGCTTTTTTTTCCTGCTGAGGATGAGTCAGGAAAATTTCTCTGCAGCACATTCTAGCAAACAGCAAAAAGCTGTGTTAAACCCTCTCTCTCTTTCTCAAGCCCTCTCAGGTTTTTAAGTGGATATTACAATATATTGTAATGGAGTTACAGTCCATTATTAAGGCAAGTCAGGGCAGGAACTCAGGGCAGGAACCTGGACGCAGGAACTGAAGCACCATGGGGTAGGGCTGCTTTCTGACTTGTTCTTCTGGCTTGTTTAACCTGTTTTCTTATACAGCCCAGGACCACCTACCACAATGGCTGGGCAGGACCCTCCCACGTCAGTGCCTACAGGACTGAAGGAAGCGTATCCTCAATTGAGGTCCCTTTCCTAGATGACTGTAGTTTAGTCAAGTTGGAAAACAAAACAAAACAAAACCCAGCACATGGCCAACACAGAACTGTGAATTTACTTAAAACTTCATGAGATCATTTTTGTTAACTCGGCTGCATAATTCTCAAGCATGAACATCGTCGGTGATAACGTGCTACTTTGTTAAAGTGTTTGCATGCCTGCAGTGGTTGGCCTGTTGAGTATGACAGTTACAGGCATTAGTCCCTGATGGTAATGTCAACACAACGCAGCGCTCGCCTCAAAGAGGATCAGAGTCTATTCTGGAGCCAAATACAAGCAATGATGGCCCAGGAACACAATTCCATGTTCTAACATGGAACCAGTTCCATGAACTCTTTTATAACAATATCACAAGGAAAGTCATAAATCAAGGTGCTTTTCAAATACACAGGTGGGAAATTCAGAGGGACCCATTACAGTAAAGTGGATGAATCTCAGCCACAGGCCTCAGATGTCTGAAGACACCCCCAGCTTTAAGGCTAAGTTGGTAGAAGATAGTGGTCTGCTAAGTTAAAACATTCTAAAAGGTTTTTGTATGTCAGTCACAGATTATTGGGCCCAACACAAAAGTGGGCAAGGAATGACTATTTAAGATGCTAAAGATAGTCCAAGATCAAATGTACCTGCAACATCCTAACTCTCTATATCACTGAAGCTCTCCAGTCAGTCTCTGCAGACATCTTATTTCCAGGAACCCTCAATCACAGTGATTTGGAAAACAAGTTCTTTCCTCTAAATAGCAATGAGTAGGTGGCCCCCACGTTAAACCAGAGGGACCAATCCAGAGTCTGTTCTCCACACACAATTCACAAAGGGGAGACACATGTTGCTACCAGTAAGGGACCTATGGGTGAAAAAAACTGAGGATTCCTGGACTACCAGGACTTTTTATAGCTGGGCACAGTCTCTTCTATGGAATTGGGCTGCGTATCCATAAGAATTCAGAATACAGCCAAGATTTTGGCAAACACGGGCCAATGCAGCAATGTGATTGCTGAGACCCACAGGATCCTTTGAATCCTAAAATGATCAGATACTATGTTCCCTGCAGTGGGAAAGTCTATTGGGGACTAAAGACCAGAAACACACACACCCTGCCATGCCATGCTACTGCAAGACACTCTGCTTCTCTCTCCTCTAGGCTTCGTTTACAGAACATTTGAGGAATGTTTGGAATTCATAGACCACAACGAAGACAACAGAATCCTCAAGTTCCAGAGTGGTCTCCTCCTGGGTCTTTACTCCTGCATAGCAGTCTGGTAACAATATGTTACATACCATTTTGTTTCTAAAGTGAAAAAGTTAAATTCCAAAGAATAGTTCAGTGAAATACTTTAAAAGAAAGAAAGCACATTGACCGTTTGCATCTGAGACAGTTTAAAGGTAGAAACCTTCAGCTAAGGACAGAAAAGTAGTTTTGTCTCTCTTGTCTCAATGGCAGAGCAATACAGAGCTTTCGGCACAGCCAGGAGTTTTGTGTCTGTGGGTTCGTGAACCTAGGAGAGAAGCTATGAGGTATGGGGGAGAGTTGGGACTGTCCCCAGCATGTGGAGACTAGTCATTATTCCTGAAACAGTAAGTGTAACAACTGTTTACACAGGTTAGGCTGCAGTCAGTATTATCAGGAATCTAGCGACGCTGCAGGAAGATGTACATGGCATTTGTGAATGCTGCACCATTTGATGGAAGAGTTTTGAGCATCTGTGGGGCTGAGGGCATCCTGGCACTGGGGGGCTACTGAAGGGCAACTGGACCAGTTTCTAAGGAGTGTTATGGTTTGGGCACATGAAGAAATAGCACCAGTTGCCCGCATATATCTGCCCAGATCGAAACAGATGGAAAAACATTATTTTGAGGTAGTGACGTTGGAAGATATGGGCTATATAATATCTGCAGGGAATAACACTAAGGCTCCAGTATTAGACCTAACTACTCTGCAGCAGGACATTGTAGAAACCGTGGGTTTCCCCATCAAGGAAGGCCTCTTCCTGTCCAATGGCGGAGAAATTCAATGCCATGTTCCCTGTCAGCTTAACTGGTTCTTACGATGGAGATGGCATAGGTACTGAGCAGGACTTATCTCAGTCACTCCCAAATCACTAACCAAGTCACCCTTATTGGAGAAGTGAGAGGAGCAGGGAAATAACCCCAGACCTTTGGTCCCACTGGAGTCTCTCACAGAGAACAGTCAGGCAAGAAGCACTGTATTAGCTCAATAAGCCTGAAGCTGGGGCCATACCTTCAGAATGAGATAAACAGTACAGCCTCAAGGTAAATCAGGAAAAAACCAAATTCCATGTTACCTCCTAGACTGAGACCCTATAATGGTAAAAATAACATGCTGCAGGTCCCCGAGTGGCAGCAGAGGGCAGTGGGCCATGAGACCACGGCAGGCCACGAAGGCAACCAGTCCCAGGCAGGGAGCCGCATGGTGGGTGAGAGACCAAGACGGATAGGCATTCCATACAGAGTGAACTTGGATATTTATTTAGTGGGTTATGGAAGGGAAGGAGAGAAGGGGGAAGAGCAGAGAGAGAGAGAAACAGAGAGGGGGAGGGGAGAGGTGGGGAAAAGAGAGAGAGGCAGAAGTTGCCTCTTTGGGAGAGAGACAGAAAGATCTCAGACTGGGAAGCAGAAGGAACATCTGCCTGCCTCTGGGATAGAGGGAGTAGGCAGGGCCTGTCTCTTTCAGGGACAGGACAGACCATTACAGACCCCCATCCTCTTTTCCATATCACATTATACACAGCCAGGTTGTCTAGTATGACTCATCAAAAGTTTTGTCATGAAATTAGAGCAACTCCAAACTGAAGTCGAATGACTTTTGATTAAAAAAACATATTTGAAAGCGAGCATAGTGGTTCACTCCTAAGCTCCCACTACGTGGGAGGCAGAGGCAGAAGGATCAAAGTTCAGAGGGAGTTGAAGACTAGCCTAGGCTACATGAGGCCATGCTTTAAACACAAAATTAAATTACATTGGAGAACTTAACATCCAGAAAATTACCTGTTATGCCCAGATTGTGGGGAACACCCCTGAAAGATCACCATGGAGACCAAATCCATATGCAAAAGCAAAGAGTGTTTATTCAAGTTCGAGCCGGGACTCTCCATCTGTCGGATGCAGCAGTTGAGAGCCAAGTGCCCAGCCCAGGCACAGTAGGGTTTTTTTTTTTTTTTTTTTTTTTTTTTTTTTTTTTATCATAACAGAGGTTGGGGATGAGGGGATTTTCAGGATTCATGATCTTGATTGGTAGACATTTGTCTAGGGGCATCTTGGCAAAAGGCAAACAGGTTTGTCCTGGGCTCAGGGCATCTGGTGATCTTATCTAATGGTTGGAATGTCAGGTACTGACCCTCCCTGGGTGGTGTCAGCTTATGGCTTTTCCTGGAACCCGGTGTTGCCTGCCAGTAACATGGTAGCAGGGTGGCCAAGCTATTCTGGGCCCCACATTACCTTTGCCAGATAAGGCTCACTATCAAATTGGTACACCAGTGTAAGCTAGTAATCCAAGGCTCTGCCATCTCGCAATTGGGCTCATTCCTCGCTGCTCTCGGTTCCAGTTGGGATGTTCTTGTAACAGTTGTGTCCCAAGCCAATGCTTCTCATACTTAGGGGCCATAAGAATCACCAGAAGGCTTGTTTGCTCAAATTCCTGGCCCTTACTCCCAGAGCCTGAGTGATTTAGTAAATCTGGGACCTGGGAATCCACGAGTGACACCTGCCCACCTGCAGGCCACCCTGAGTACTGCTAGCCCACCTCTCTTTGCAACTGGGGCAGCTTCCTCCACTCTGAAGTGTGTGATCTGCCTCACTTCCTAGAGCCCAGGGAGCATAACAGATGGTGTCCAACACTCCACGTTTGCTCCTGAGGGCTCTGTTCCTCCCGAATCTCACGATTCTACCCTCTCCTTGATCCATATCACCTACCCACCCTTCTGCTGTAGCAGACAGGAGGCAGGTTGAGGGCCAAGGTACTGAAAGGTGACATCCAGAGCGATTTCTCAGGAAACCAGCCCATCCGGAGAGCCATACCGATTGTCATTTCTTCTCTGGCGATGCAGGTATGCCAGACTTCAGGAATGGCACAACTTTTACAAATTTTCCAATAGAGCTAAAACTCTCGTGGCACGAAGAACCCCAACAGTTCTTTACTATGAAGGAATCTCTAGGTACATGGAAGGGCAAGCTCTCCACCTTCAGAAGCAAATAGAAGAGCAAGCTGAGACCGCCCAGGCCAGTGGGATTGAGCTACTCAAGGTGAGGCTACTCCCTGCCTCCAGCACAAATTCTTCCCCTAGCATTCCCATCTACCTCCTGACTCGTCTGCTTGATACAGAATCTGTACCTATGTATGCTAAAAGTTTGTTTTTTAACCCTCTAAAAGAAAGTTAGACAAAAAGGGCCAGAGAGATGGCTCAGCATGTAAGATTCTTGCAGCCAAGCTTGATGACTAGAATTTGATCTACGAGACCTACATAGCAGACGTAGAGAACCAACTCCTGAAAGTCATTCTTTGACCTTCACACATATGTTGTAGCACATGTGAGCACACACACACACTCACACTTACACAATAAATGTAATAAAATTTTAAATAAAAATCAAATTGTTTTTAACTACCCTATTTAGGGACTGTAGGGGTTTTTTTTTTGTTTGTTTGTTTGTTTTTGTTTTGTTTTGTTTTTTTGAGACAGGGTTTCCCTGTGTAACAGTCCTAGCTGTCCTGGAACTAGCTCTTGTAGACCAGGCTGGTCTTGAACTCACAGGGATTTACCTGCCTCTGTCTCCTGAGTGCTGGGATTAAAGGCGTGCACCATTACCGCTGGCCGGGACTGTCGTTTTTATACACTGTATGACACCACTACTCAAGTTTTTGCTTCATGTGTATATGCATATATTTTTATTTGTTGAAATTTGCTAACAAATAGACTATTGATGACTGGCTTCCCACCATTACATTGTTTTGCATATTACTGGGTTTTATTTTGTTTTGTATTTTAAAGAATTTTACATGTGATTCCTTCACTGTCCATAGGGGTCATCCTCCTCCAAGTTCAAGATTTTTTTTTCTCTTCTTCTTTTTTTTGGTTTTTTTGAGACAGGGTTTCTCTGTAGCTTTGAAGTCTATCCTGGAACGAGCTCTTGTAGACCAGGCTGGACTCGAACTCTCAAGTTCAAGATTTTAAGACAGCCCTTTGTGTGGTGTTGTAATAAGAGCGGCGGGGAACTGATGCTTAGTGCAATCATGCTCTTGGTCCATAATTCTTTTATTTTACATTTGATGTGTGTGTGTGTGTGTGTGTGTGTGTGTGTGAGAGAGAGAGAGAGAGAGAGAGAGAGAGAGAGAGAGAGAGAGAGAGAAGAGAGAGGGGAAAGAGAGAGAGGAGAGAGAGCTTGTTCATGCTACAGTGAACCCATGGAGACCAGTGTGGCTCCCAGCTATGGAACTGAGGTTCCATGGTGGCGAGTGCCTTTGACCCACTGGGCCATCTCACAGGCCCTATTTAAGTTCTGTTATCTGAGCTTGAGTTAAGGACATGCCAATTTGTTGAAACGATTTACCTCAGGATTCATTTTAGGAAAGACAATCTTCTCAATTGCTGGTACCCCACATCTCTTTATGTCCACACCGATTCCTAAACTATCACACCCAGGGATACTACAGATCTGCAGGATAGGCCAAGGTCTAAAATCAAAAGTCAGATTAGTGAGTCTTCAATAGTTTATGAACTCTCTTTCTTCCCACAAACCTAGGAAACTGACTCATTCCCATGAGTCAAGCAAAACCACAGGTACAGTATAAGGTGTTTCCAGTCGCCTGTGGTTACTCGGGAAGCTATGGAGACAGGCCTCATCAATAGGCCAGGACTTTAAGCCCATGCATTGGTCTCTCTCCCTCCCTCCCTCCCTCCCTCCCTCTCCCTCCCTCCCTCTCCCTCTCTCCTATAGCTCCAGTCATCCTGGAATTTGCTGTGTAAACCAGGTTGACCTCAGATTCACAGAGATCCTTTTGACTCTGTCTCTCGAGTCCTAGGGAAGGTTCTTTGCCACCACACCCAGCCTTTGCCATGCTTTTTAAATGTGGGTTCTGGAACTGAGCTCCTGTTGACAAACACTTCACCATCTGAGCCATCTGTATATCCAGCCCCCGGTCATATTTGTCATTTGTCTTCTCTAGGCCTTAGAGAACCTTGTGGCTCAAAACACCACTGGCCCCGTCTTCTACCCAAGGCTCTACCATCTCATGGCTTATGTATGCATACTAATGGGAGATGGACATAGTTGTGACTTCTTCCTGAAGACAGCTCTGGAGCTTTCTGATTCACAAGGAAATTTGTTGGAGAAATGCTGGCTGAGCATGAGCAAGGTACGTACCAGCAGCCACCAGGCCACTGTGTGTGCTGGGGTTATGTATGTGGGCGCTCACCCTTCTGCGGAAGCAACAGAAATCACTTCTTAGTTGGGTTTTAGGCAGCATGGGAAGTCATTGTCTTAGTCCACTTGGGCTTACGAGGCGTTTACTACCCACAGTTTTACAGGCTGGTGAGTCTAAGACTATGGCGCTAGAACTCAATATCTGAGGAGGATGATCTCCTCACTGATGGTGCCTCTGGCTGTGCCCACACTGGTGGCAGGAGGAGCAGCAGCCAGAGACAGCCCCACTCTGCCACCTGACGCCTGAGGACTTCCCTAGAGAGAACCTCCACTCAACTGAAGCCGGGATTCTTGACATTGCTGCTGAAAATAATCGGAGGCTAAATCCCTTAAACAGAAGTAGAACTGGGGGGCAGGAAGAGGAGGCTTAAACACGGGCTTAAGCAGGGCATTAATAGTGCTTAGAGAAAGGAGAGCACACACACACACACACACACACAACTTAATGTGAGCTTTTCAGGAGTGATTCATTTACTATGTGATTCTGGTTGCCTCTGAAACTGCATTGTCCAAAGGTGGTTCCTGGACAGCACAAGGAAGCTAAGATTTTTTTTTTTTAGCTGTAAATTATGTTTATGGTCTTCCCCCCCCCCCCCCCCCGAGGTTTCCAGAAACCTGCAGCTTCACAGCTTGGGAAGGCACAAAGGCATATATTCAAAGTTACTTGTGGGGCTTTAGCATGGATTGTTACGATTTTAGTATTCATATTTAAGATCCTTGTATGGGAAAGGAAGCTCGCCGCCACATGGTAAGCTTCACAACCTATTCTGATAACCGAGCAGGTATTCTTAACTTCAACCAGACTCTACAGCAGTGGTTCTCAACCATAAAATTTTTGTTGCTACTTCATAACTATAATTTTGTTATGAATTGTAAATACCTGACGGTCTTAGCTGACTCCAGTGAAGGGGGCGGGCAACCCCTGTGAAAATGTCATTGGATTCTCAAAAGGGGTCATGACCCACAAGTCGTGAACCACTGATCTAGAGCAAATGACTCCCTCCTTCCTAGTGTTCTCTTAATTTTCCCTGTCTTTCTGTTCTCCCTACCTTTTGCTCTTTTGTAAGGACACAGACCCCAAGGACCTCAGAACCCGATCTCCCCAAACCGTGGCTTTCATTACTATCACCTTAGGGGTTGGGCTCCAACATGTGGTTTGTGGTGGATAGACACACATTCCAGCCACAGTGATTATCACAGACCTTACCTAAAAAGGGTCTGTACCTATAGCTCAGGACTATGCATTTCTTCTTACTCTTCAGAGAATTCCCTCATACAAACCCCCTTAGCACGGTCTCTCCCCATCTCTGTGGCTCCTTCCACTTTCCTTTTGCTTTCATGACTGTCCACATGGGAATGTTCAAATATAAAACTTGGTTCAGCACCCAGCATGGTATTGTGAAATGAGTGACTACACGTGCAATTATGGGTACTTAATTTGAAGATGCATCCACGTCCTGCTAGTTTGTACAACAAAAATCATTTTCATCAGTTGTGCCTGTTAACGCAGGCTTGTAATCCCAGTACTTGGGAGGCGGAGCCAGGAGGATGAGGAGCTCAAAATCATCCTCAGCCACATGTGTAGAATCATCTCAGAGAGAGAGAGAGAGAGGAGGAGGAGGAGGAGGAGGAGG
>NW_004949168.1:1600239-1614217 GCF_000317375.1 Microtus ochrogaster | reverse complement strand
AGAAGAAGAAGAAGAAGAAGAAGAAGAAGAAGAAGAAGAAGAAGAAGAAGAAGAAGAAGAAGAAGAAGAAGAAGAAGAAGCAGCGACAGCAGTGGCGGCAGCAGCCATCACCCGGCTAGCGGCGGCACACACCTTTAATCTCAGCACTCAGGACACTGAGGTAGGCAGATCTCTCAGTTTGAAGGCAGCCTGGTTTAGAGTGAGTTCCAGGACAGCCAGGGCTGTTTACACAGAGAAACCCTGTCTACAAACAAACAAACGAACAAATAAAACAAAAACAAAAAACAAAACAAAACAAAAGAACGAAAAGTAAAGAGATCATTCTTGCCTGTGGATTCCCTTGTCTTTAAAAGCTCAAAGGAGCCAGAGCTGTGTGTGGCAGTACGAGCTATAATTCTAGCTCGTCAGTCACAGAGTCAGGAGAATCAGCCTAAATTCAAGGTGAGCCCAGTCAGGGCTGCACAGTGAGACCTGTCTCAGAACAAAACATGCTCAGGACATGCGATCATTTCTGGAGTCTGACCACGAGCACTGACCAGGCCTTTGTTCTCTGTTCTTCCCCTCAGGAATGGTGGTACTCAGCCTCCGAGTTCATAGGAGACCAGTGGCTTCAGACCGTCCTGAGCCTTCCATCATGGGATAGAATCGCCTCAGGCAACGTAGCCCTTCAGGATGTTCAAAAGAACAAATTCCTGATGAGAGTGAATATCCTGGACAACCCTTTCTAAAAATTCATGAGCAAGAGCAAAGACGGCAGTAAGAACCTTTTTTTCTCTTTTGTTTTGCCATAGTCCATTATTGTCCTGTCTCCATAGCCGGCCCCTCCAGGTTCAAACCTGGGACCAGATACCTAGAATCTTACACACCCCCTCTTAGCACGGGGTCGGCATGGGCCAGCAGCCAACTTACTTTAACTTGGCATAGTTGCCCGTGCCTTCTCAGGCTGTTTGACCTGTGGTGCTCAGCCTATGCAAACTCCAATCATCGATATCAGGGGTTGGAGGGGTTCTGGTGTCCCTGAATGAGGGAGTGACAGACTTGCAGTCCCAGCAGAACAGAGCCCATGAAGGGACAGTACATTTCCATGTGGGAGGAGCTGGGTTCGAGCAAGAAAAGGTTTAGTGGTTCTAAGGCAGCTGTGCACAAGGATTCGGCCTTTCCCACTTATCTTGCTGACACACTGTTCGACATACAACTTAGTATGTTGTTGTACCTTTGATTAGCATCTTAACTCTACCCAGGTGGGTGTGTTTCCGCAGCATAATAAGCACGGGTTATGTCTGAACACTGGCTTTTGCCGTAGCAGCAGAAAAGCTGGTTTTAGTTGGCCTCACTTGGGAGGCGTTTCCAGCCTTCAGAAGGCTTTCGGAGTCTTCCAGCCCTCATCCTGTCCTGTTCTCCTGCCTCGACAGAGGAAAAACTAGTATCAAGGTCATGTGGCAACTTGTATTGCGTGCCACAGTACACACGCATGGACGCACACACGTGCACACCCATGCATATGCAGATCCACCAGGCCAGGGGGTCAGAAGAAAATGTTATGAAGTTGGTTCTGTCCGAAAATCTGTATGTGGTTCCAGGGATCAACCCCAGTTCGCTCAGTGGCTACAAATGTCAAATCCCTGTTATGGTCTGAATCGGCAAGATTAGAAAGGACACAGTTTGCAGAGCCCAAGTGCAGCTTCCAGGGGTGACATCCCACCGGCACCTCGCATCTGCAGAAATAAATGCTTTAAGTAGAAACCGTAATTTTTGATATGGGTATATTTTACGTGCTCCAAGTTTGTAAACATGTAAGAAACATCTAACTCATGATAGTATTCATCTTTATTTCCCAGACATAAAGGGAAGACTGCGTATCTTTTCTCCTGCTAATAATATAACTGGGTTTCACAGAGGAGCTGGGACAGACCCCTGTGGTCTCACAAGGTTAGTCACAGAACCTGGCAAGCTGGCATCCTGGGAAGGGAGCCGGGCTAGGACATGAGGCCACGGGGCTCTGACGCGAGCCCTGCCACAGCACTGTAGTTCCCATATGTCAGTACACAGGAGGAACGAAGAGCGAAGGTGAAAACAGCTCTCACTTTAAAAGGGGCAAGAGATGACACAAAATACAGGTGACGCACAGCCTGGGAAGACAGACTTGGGTTCCAACATGGCACTGGGTTCATGAAGTTTTAGGAACAGAACAAAGAAAATCATGAATCAAGGCACTTTTCAAACACTGGTAGAAATGCAGGTTACAGCAAAACAGAGACATCTCTGCGATGGGCCTCGGAGGCTCCCTGACAATGTTCTCAGCCTTTTTGTTGGCGGAAGATAGCAGTCTGTTACTATGAACGTAATAAAGGTTCTCCACCTGTTAGTTACAAGGGTGTTAGGTCAGACACCAAGCCGGGAAAAGGACTGGGTCTTCCGGGAGCTAAAGAGCTGAAGATAAACTGTATTTAGGCGATGGAGCTGCAACATTCCACCTCCCTACAAACACCGAAGTTCTAATCTACCCATCAGCTCTCCAGAAGACCCCCAGATGCATGCATCTTTCCAGGACTCTGGTTTGCACTTTCCCAGGCTAACCAAGCATCACACTTTGTGCACGCAGGGACCAAATCCTAACTTTTCATCATCGCTAGCAAGGCTCATTTCTAGGGTCCATACAGAGGAGGCTGGGTAGCTAAGCGGACAGTTGTCTTCAGGGGAGAGGAAAGACTGGTAAAGGGTTAGGAAGAAACTCCTGGATCATAGCATTCGAACCTACTAGCCATTATGATCCAGTGGCTTTTCTGTGCATGACCTAAGTGTGACACATAAACAGGAGCAATACACCAAAAACTAACCAAGTAAAGGTAGCAGAATAGGAAGCAGGCATTTTATTTATTTATTTATTTATTTATTTATTTATTTGATTTTCGAGACAGGATTTCTCTGTAGCTTTTTGGTTCCTGTCCTGGAATTAGCTCTTGTAGACCAGGCTGGCCTCAAACTCACAGAGATCCGCCTGCCTCTGCCTCCCAAGTGCTGGGATTAAAGGCGTGTGCCAACACTGCCTGGGCAAAACAGGCATTTTAAACAACCAAACTTTGCAAATTTAGAAAGAAACCAGCCCGGCTGTAGTGGCGTACACCTTTAATCCCAGCACTTGAGAAATAGAAGTAGACAGATCTCTGAGTTCGAGGCCATCGAGCCAGGCGAATCTCTGTGAGTTCAAGGCCAGCTCTGATCTACAGAGCAAATTCAAGGAAGGAAAAAGAAAAACCTAAATAAATAAATAAATAAATAAATAAATAAATAAATAAATAAATAAATATTAGATTAACTATGCATCTTCTCCTCCTTTTACAGATATTTGTACTATATGAGCTATTTTATTTAAAATTGGATTATTGGGGCCTGGAGAGATGGTTCAATGGTTAAGAATATTGGCTGCTCTTCCAGAGAATCAATATTTGGTTCCCAGAATCCATATGATAGTTCACAACTGTCTGTGACTCCAGCTCCAAAAGGATCTGATGCCCTCTTCTGGCCTCTAAGGGCACCAGACATACATGTGATGTACAAACATATGTGAAGGCAAAACACTCATGCACATAAAAAAAACCTTAAAAAATTAAAAATTTAGAAGGCCTGGCATGGTGGCATGTGCCTTTAATCCCAGCATTCAGGAGGCAGGGACAGGCAGATCTGAGTTTAAAGCCAATCTGGTCTACATAATGAGTTTCAGGACAGCAGGGCTATGTAGAAAGAGACCTTATCTCAAAAAACTAATTAAAACTAGAATACTTAAAGCTATTATCTTCTCATTTTAGCTGAGAAAAGTAAATAGAAAATCACATAATAGAAGAAATTAGATAACAATATATAAGGTTCCTTTAATTTTTTTTAACAAGTCCGTCTTTTCTCATGTGACAAAAATTATTAAAAATTTTTAGTAGTGACAAAAACAAAATATGAGACGTGCTAGAAATTCTGACTTTATGGGCTTTATTTCCATAAACAGGTCTTATTATTGTTGTCTTGTTTTTTTTCAAGACAGGGTCTCACTGTGTAGCTCTGGCTGTCCTGGAATTCACTGTGTAGACCAAGCTAGCCTCAAGCTCCCAGAGGTCTCTGTGCTGGGATTGAAGGTGTGCACCACTATCCAGCCTTCTTTTTATTTCAGGGATTAGAATTGGAAATGGCACTCAAGAAGGAGTTACTGTATTGTTCTCCATTTCCTTTTCAACACCAAACATACAAATACTGTGAACATTTTAACATTTGTTTTGTTATTTTTAATGGCGGTGCACACAAGGGCAGGTGCCCTTGGGGGTCTTGGGACCCCTGGAACTGGAGTTACCAAGAGTCGCGAGCCACCCAGCGTGAGTGCAGGAAGCCGAATTCAGTTCCTCGGCAAGAGTAGGCCACTCTCATAAAGTAGGCTTCATCTCAGAGATGCAGAGATAGTTCAATATATGTAAATTGACAAATGAAACCCACCACATAAACAACCGGAGAGACAAAAACGGCATAATCACCTCGTTAGCTGCGGAAAAGCCTTTTGACAAAGTCCAACACCCCTTCATGACCAAAGTCCTGGAGAGGTTAGAGAAAGGCAGTTTTCAGCAAGCCCATAGCCAATATCAACTTAAGAAAAACACAAAGCGATTCTACTAAAATCAGGAACAAGACAGGGATGTCCGCTCTCTCCATACCTCTTCAATACAGTATTTGAAGCCTTAGAGCAATCGGACAACTGAAGGAGATTAAGGGAATGAAATGGGAAAGGAAGAAGTAAAGCATTTTCAGGTGATACAGAGGTATACATAAGTGACCCTGAAAATGCCACCAGGGAACTATAGCTGATAAACATTTTCACCGAAGTAACAGGATTAAAACACAAAAACAAAAACTCAGCGCCCCACACAGGAAAGAAAAGAGAGACAGACAAGAGTAGAAAAAACTAGGCTGCAGTTTGGAGAGTGTCTATTCTACATGTCTGGGCCCAGGTTGAAAATTCTACACATCTGAGACCACGTACAGGTTTTACAGGGATGCTGGCTGAACTTGGTTTCTGGCCTTGATTGCTTCACAAACCCTGGGTGTGGGTGCCTCTTTGTGGCCAGCAGATGGCAGCACTGGATTTTGCTGTAGCCTTAGTAACCTTTCAGGGCAGGGCTCCAAGCCCTGTCTCCGACGAGCAGCCTCTGCCCCCCACAGGAAACACCCAGCCATTCTGGATCAGCCCGCACAGAATTATTTTTAGGATGAACTAGATCATCCATGATAACTTTAGGGACAGAAGAGAAACGCGATGACCTTTTATAGGTTTTGTTTTGTAGGTTTTTCCCCCATGAATCTCACCTACTCTGAACTCCTGCAGGACAGATGCTGTCTTTGCTATCTAGCGCTAAGCCCAGAGCTAGACATACAATAGGCAGTCAGGAGCTGCCGGTCAACTAATGGATGTATAAAGGATACTTGCTTTTGCTCTTTCTTATAGCAGCCCTAGGAACCTAGTGTTTACTGAACTGGATGACCTCACGGAGACCGACAGGAAGGATTTAACAGCGGTGTATTAGCCAGGCCCTTGAGCAGGGATACAGTGATGAGTAAGAAATGGTCTAACCTGTGCTTCCTGCCGTAGACCTGAAAAGTCACTGGATCCGATCCAGTAGTTGAGTCTGTGCCCGTGGAGGAGAAAGCTCTTTGTGTCTCAGTTTCCTGGTCTGTAAAATGGGGTTAGCAGCACCTGCAGAAGGCCTCTCATAACGTGGTTAGCTGTGTGTGTTAATGCTGGCCAGAGAGCAAACAGTCGGTTAAAATGCAGAGCAAGGGAAGCCTGGCACACACCGTGTTGCGGCTTTGAGAAGGGCTGGTGAAAGCCAGCCAAGAGGAGGTGGCCTTTCCAGGTCAACACACAGCATTTGATCCTGGAGCTGTCTAGGAGGTCTGGGGCCCGGGGTCCCCCAGCTGGTCTGGAGGACATCCACCGAGCAAAGGGAAGTGAACAGGAGATACTGAGGAACATCACCCCAGCCTTGTGGGCCATCTGGCTTAGGGGTTAGCACCTATCGAAACCACCCAAAAGAGGAGTCTCGGGATGACTGTTGAGGAAATATGTGGACCACATTTCTGTTTTAGGAAGTCTATGACTTTTATATGAGCTACTGGGGCTCTACTCAGAGGATGTGCCCAGGCTAAGCAGGAGTCCTACCAGTGGGGTGGACCACGGGGCCCGAGGCCACCCAGATTTCACCACTTTCAGGATTGGAAGAGATCTAGGTCAAGATGCAAGTCGGAATGAGGGTGGCCTGTAAAAGAGAATGGACTGGAATTCAGATCAAGAGTGTCAATGTGCGGGGTAGATCACAGGAGAGAGGAGGCGCTGAAGTCAGAGGTGGGCTTTTCAGTAAGAGCGCACGATCGGATACAGAGGCTAAGTGAGCTGAGGTCTAGAAAGTTGTGAGCATCCTGCCAATACTCGCTAGTTACAGTTGCCCCTGCATCTCCGGCGATCCTAAGTCCCACCTTCTCCAGAGTTGCTTGTTCACATTACTGGACCAGGTCTTAGGTCTCCGTGCTTCTGTCTCTAGTAACCCCGATGGCTTTCTTCTGAGATATTACACTACAGGTCAGCCTGGAACTATGTAGTCTGGCTGATCTCCAACTCAGCCTGCTGAACTCTGGGATAACAAGCATGAGCTGTCTCACCTGGCTGTCCCCGACCCTCATTATATACCCTCTCAGCGCTCATGAACATCTACCTAAACATTTCTCCCATCTCTCTCATCTCTGCCCTCACTGCAGCTAAAAACCCACCTCCTTCATGGGTAATCCAACTCTCCAGTAAGTCACATTATCAGCTGGTTTCCCAATTTCAGATTTCCACCCTCTACCTGTGTAACTGGCAGAATTAGCTTCCTAATGAGCAAAAATTATCCCCAGGCTGGACCATGATGAAATTCCTAAGCCTGTGTTGTAAGGCTTTCAAGGCCTTCCCCTAAATCCCTTAAGGAGTTGGTGAGGTGGAGCGAAGAAGGGATGGGTGGAGTGGGGGTGAGTGGGGGTGGGGCGGGTGCTGGGGGTGGAGTCTTTGGAACCTGAACCGGCTCTTATTGGAGTTTTGGGTTTCTCTTCACCGGCTTTCATGCTTCTCTGCCTCCCCGCCCTCTTCCACCTGCATAGGCTGCCCAGCTGCGGCGGCGGCTGCTCACTGAGGCTCACCTCACTGCTGCGGTTGGCTCTAGGCTCTTTCCTCACTGGACTAATGGAGGACGAGGGTCATCGAGGGGGAGGGGCTTCTTCCATGTTCAGCTTTGTGTCTCCAGCACCAGATGGCCTTTGGCAAGCTCTGTCTTTCTCACAGTTACCTCAAAGCACCTTACAGTGTGGGGGAATAGGCCAGCAGGGTGAATGAAGGTTTACCAGGTCAAACCACCACCGTGAGACACCACCATCCCCGCCTCCAAACCTCATTCGAAGAGGAAGAGTGGAATTGGATGTGTGGTCTTTGCTGTTCGTTGGATTTGCCCCCTTGCTCTTCACAGGGTCTCTCTTTGTAGCCTAACTTAGCTTAGAACTCATTGTATAACCTATTAACACCTGGGGTGAACGTCCTGCATCCGCCTCAAGTGCCGGAATTACAGGCAAGAGCTATTATGCCTGCCTGCACACACTCTCCCTCCCTTCCCCCCCTTCACTCTGTCTCTTTCACTATATAGCCCAGGCTAGCTTTGAACTCAAGATGCTTCTCAGTGCTGGGATTATAGGTTTACTTCACCACATGTGGCTCTAGATCACTGGTTCTCAGCCTGTGGGTCCTTTTTGAAACAAATACTTTCATTTTACATGTATAGTTGTGTTGCCTGTATCTATGTGTGTGCACCCCATGCATGGCTGGTACCCACGGAAGGAAGCCAAAAGAGGGCATCAGATCCTTCACAGATGATGTGGGCTGTCATGTGGGGGCCAGGAATCAAGCTTAGATTCTCTGAAAGAGCAGCCACTACTCCTAATCTCAGAGCCATCTCTCCAGCCTCAAGGAACCAAAATCGTTTCTTAAAATGTTTATTCTGTGAGAGTTTCATACATGCAGACAGTGTGTTTTGATATTCACACTCACCCCAACTCCTCTTCCATGTGCCTATGGGAAGCACTTCTCAGAGTCGGTGGGTTATAAAAGAATAATAATGATAAAAAAGACATGAAGTTGGGTCTGCTGGAGCGTGGTCAACTGACCAAGGCCACACCCCTAACAACAGTAGATCTTCCCTCCCCTGGAAGCCACAAACTGTCAATAGTGTTCCTCTCAGCTGGGTGGAAGCTTGTGCCCCCCCTAAGGACCCCCATTCAGGATTGTAGATTGACTTGACTTTGTGCAGGTATTATAGTGACTGAGTTCCTGAGGGTATGTGGTCCAGTCACGGCTGACACTGTTTTGTCTCACTCCTCAACCTCTTCTACAATCTTTTCACCCCTCTTCTGTGATGTCCTATGAGCCTTGGGCGGGAGGGGGTATGTGACAGACATCCATTCACGGGCAAGTACACCAAAAAACACGTTCTCTTGCATTTTGCCCAGTGTGTCCTCATACCAACCACCACATGAAGAAACTTGTCTAATGAGGACTGGAATGAGTTTAGAGATGACTTATTCAGAAGGTGCTTTGATACAGTGTTCATTTAGCAAAATTAATAGTACTGGGTTATCCCCTAAGGCCTTGCTCCCCAGCCATGAGGTTTGGGCCAGGGACCCAAATCTTGAATTTCCTTCTTTTTCTTTCTTTTTTGGGGGAGCAGGATCAGGAAGTGGCCAGTCATTTCCAGGCAAATACTAGCTCCTTCCTGTTCATTTTATTCTCTTGCATTTTTACCTCCTGTCCAACTTCAATAAGCCAATATTAAATTATGAACTCAGCCAAGAGCCTGGGGTCTGTGCCGTAGGGATTCATGGCAGGACTCTCGACCACACGACCTCCTTGCCAGAGACACACATCCCATTCCTTTAGTGATATGAGCCCTGTCGGGTGCCAATAACCATGTGTCGCATGGGTGTTCTGCATTCTTGGGACCAAGATCCTCCAACAAGCTTTCAAGACGTCCTCCCTCTGCCAGCACAAAAACCTTTCCTCAAGGAAAGTTTACAAGGAAGAGAGCAGGGACGTCCAGATATATTCTAAACAAACCTCTGGGGTACCGCTGGGCCAGCAAGAATGAGGTCAGAGTTTCCTAAATGTTCCATATTCTTCTTGTGAGTCTACTGAGCGTTCCAGAAAATTGTTTACAGAATGAATCTAAAGTTCATTTCATCGTGGGGCTGAAACGACGGCTCAGCAGCTAACGCATACACAGCTTATACAGGACTGGAGTTCCGTTCCCAGTACCTGTGCCTCAAAACTCAAACCAACCATGTGTAACAGCCCCAGGGAAGATCTGGGGTGCCCTCAGTCACCTGCTCTCCTGTGCACGTATCACCTCCCCGACATCCATATCACTTAAAAGTTAAGTGTCTAAAAGCTAAATAAAGAAAAAAATGTAGTGAAAGAACTTCAAGGGTTGATGGGAGAGCCTAGTGGTCAAAGGCTCCAGTTACCACAGCCTGGCGGGCAAAGGTTCTTGTCACTAACCTGAGTAAGACCAAAATTCAACCGCTGGCATCCACATGGTGGACAGAAAAGACTCAGAAAGGTTATCCTTTGACGTCCTCATGCGCACTGTGGTACACACACACGTGTGCACACACACAATAAAATGTAAGTTAAAGGTCTTTTTAAAATGGTCGAAGGCAGAGAAGGCTGTGGTGATAGCAGTTTCAAAGCCAAGCCCAAGGGGGCTGTCAACAGCCAAACCAGCAGTGGAACTCCCCGGAACAGGGGTCCAAAGGGTAAGGCGTGCACACAGGAGTCAAGTGAGAGACACTCTGCCACTCAGCAAATATCCCAGGAAGGTGGGAGCCCCTCCACTGAGACCACCCCGTTATTCCCGTGTGTATTCCCAAGCAGAAGCAGCACACGGGAGAGAGCCTGGCAAGGCGGTGAAGATGAGGTACCAAAAGAGAAATGAGCATCTTTGGGTTTAAAACAAAATCATAATAAGTGAGAAACATTAAAAAAAGAAAATTTCTGAATCAATGAACACGCACACACATACACACACACATACACTACGGCTTATTAACCACCCCATTTACCATACCAAAGAAGAAGAAAGGCGGCAAGAAGATGGTCTATATTTAAAGTTCAGTCTCTTTCAGAGAGAAACCGCCAGTCAAAAGTTGGCCTCTCTTTTTTTGGTTTTTTACAATTTTTTATTTTTATTTTATGTACATTGGTATTTTGCCTGCATAAATCTCTGTGTGAGGGTGTCAGATCTTGGAGTTACAGATAGTTGTTAGCTGCCATGTGGGTGCTGGGAATTAAACCCGGGTCCTCTGGAAGAGCAGTCAGTGCTCTTAACCACCAAGCTATCTCTCCAGCCCAACTTCTCTTTACCTTTATTCCCCACACCTAAGCAGAGCCATGGTTCAGGGGCCAATGTCAGACATCAGTTAGTACCCTCCAAGGTAGACTGTCCACCACAGTGTGGCAGCCACACAGCTCTGACGATAAGGAGCAAAAGCAAGTGTGAGAATATTAAATTATGTCCGACTTCTTGCACCAGGCGTAGTGAGACAAAAAAACAAAACAAAACAAAACAAAAAAGCCACCCGCCCTTAAAGGCTGAACACTAAAGGCCACACTACAAAGCCCGCCGCAAAGAAAGGGATGCCAGAGCCAAGAGAGGACAATTAAGTTTCACGTCCTGTTTGCAGGAGGAAATGGAAGCTGGAAGCAGCAGGTCCCCAGGGACCCTTTGAGCCTGAAAGGTCTGTTTTCCCTCCTGGTAAACACGCCCAGTCTCCTGTTGATCCCCAAGCTCCCTCTAGCCTTTTGCTCCCAAATATTTTTCTTCCAAACCACAAAGTCAGGCTTTCCTGTCTGCTCCTGGAGGCTTTAGGAAGGATGTGAGGAGGGAGGAGGCCTCAGGACCCCCCTGCTGACACTCTCAGACGTTAGGTCCCATTTCCAAGGGCCAGAAGGGCTGGTCCGACCCTCACAATTGTTTACAGTTGGCAGGGTTTTTTTTTCTTTGATAGTTCATAAGGACAAATAACCACAGAATTACTAGTGAGACCAAGTGGGGACAGCCTAAAATGTCTGCTAGTTGAGAAGTGACTTAAAATACCATGCCACGTGGATAGCAGAGGAGTCCTGGCTGGCTTCCTTACTGGCATGAGGCTTCGTTGGCACCACGCTCTAAAGGACAATGGAGAGGCAATCTGCAAGGGCATCGTGATCCCATTTTTGGCTTTAAAATAGACTTCCCTCATCCCCCACCCCGCAAGTCTTTCCTAGGACCTGATTTGAAGAAGCCAATTGTAAAAATGCCATCTTCACAACAAAGGACATTTGACTACACACTGGGAAATGGATAAAGCCAAGACTCTGGCTTTTGGAATGCATCTTCCAAAACGTGTATGTGGACAGAAAGATGGCTCGGAGGCTTGCTGCTGACCCAGACTAGTTTGTTCTGCAAGACCCATGTGGCCACATGAGAACTGGGTCACCCAGCTGCCCTGACAGCCACACTTAACACGGTGGCGTGCGCTAACTCTCACATACAGCAGACATGTTTTAATTTAACATGGCAAGATGATTTTGTTTCCCAAGGATGTGGTCATTCTTTTTATTTTTTTAATTTGAGGCAGGGTTTCTCTGAGTAGCCCTGACTGCCCTGGAACTCACTCTGTAGATCAGAGATTCCCCTGCCTCTGCCTCCTGAGTGCTGGGAATAAGGGCATGTGCCACCACTGCCTAGCTTCCATATTTTTAATTAACTTTTTTAGGTTAGCACAGTAATAATCGGGTTTCATGCACATGCAACTATCCATCCTTAGATCTCACTTGCTATCCTTCCCAATGTCCATGATTCTAGTTTTTAAATCATTTAATATGTATTTGCTTTTGCCTGCCTACATGTATGTTATGTGTACCATGTGTGTGCCTGCTACCCTTAGAGTTCTGATCTGGCCCAGTGTGGGTTTTGTTTCTATTTTTGGGACAATATTTCACATAGTCCAATTCCTGATCCTCCTGCCTCAACCTCTCAAGTGTTGGGAGGACAGGCTTGTACCATACCCCTGGTGGATGAGGGAGACTGATTTTACTCTTCTTTTATGCATGTTCAAGCTTTTTTCAGAATAGCATAGTCTTGACTCTAAGGGAAGCAAGTGCTCAGCTAAATCCCTGCCACCATTTCTACAGCGCCCCAGTGGCCAGGCTCCTTCTCTACAAAACCACACATTTCCCAAACAGGCAGTGTGAAGTCTGAGATCCTGCTGGCATCAAACCCACCTCCATTGCTTTCAGAATGAATCCCAGAGGTTCCCTCTTATCCCAGCTCAGCCTGCTGGACCAGGCCTCCATGAGATCCTATGCACGGGATTGGCATGTTGCCTGTGCAGCTGAGAAACCAGAGCCCAGGCCGCAGGAGGAAGGCCAGCAACACTGAGAAGTACAGATACTGGAAATCCCTGAGGGTTCCATCTCTCCCATCCAAAGAGCCTGAGGTATGACAGTCTGGACTCACTTCGTATCCTTGGTAACCAGCAACACATCCACATCGCTAGAAAGCACCACCTCTGTTTGGTCAGTGGTATCATTTGTGATACAGCTCTTGACAGATTAAGTGACCATGTAGACTTTTCATTTTTTTTCTATCTTCAAACCATCTTTCAAACTGAAACTAACCCTGGATGGCTATGTGGCTATCATATACCCTTCCATCCCTCCATGCCCCACACCCAGATCCTGGAGAAAAACTGGGAAAAAACTGCTGCCAGACATGTGGAGCAGTGAGCTGGATAAAGAAGAAATGAACAGCGGTTCTCAACCTGTGGGCCACAACTCCTCTGGCAAACCTCTGTCCTAAACTATTTACATTATGATTCAGAACAGTAGCAAAATTACAGCTATGAAGTAGTAACGAAAATCATTTTATGGCTGGGGGTCACCACAACATGAGAAGCTGTATTAAAGGGTCGCAGCCAAGAGGGTTGAGAACCACCACTATAGTCCAAACAGTCTCCGCCCCTCCTTGTTCATCACTGCTAAGCTGACAGTGGTTGGGCAAAATATATATAATCCAAGCCACAGACTTTCTAAAAAAGGGGTGTAAGGCTAGCACAGCTGACTAGTTCAGCACGTTACAAAAGAGAAGGGCGAGCAGTCGGCACATGCCAAGTCTTAGGAGGGATAGGTACCACTGCCATGTGAGGGACTCAGAGCTCAAAGAGCTTTATCCTCCCTTTTTGTTTCTCCTGTGTAGTGCAGTGTCCGGCCCAGGACAGTTCTCCGCATCCCTGCGGAAGAGTGAGATACACTCGCCCAGCAAGCATGCAGGAAACAGCTGGAAAGTCCCCGAGGCTTTGCTACATGCTCCCCAGGGTGGAGCCATGAACAAAACAGCAAAGTCTTGCTCTCTGTGTTCTCGTGGGGAGACCAGAGAAGTGACCACTCTGCTGGCAGGAGCAGATCTGATGGGGCTAAGGAGCTGCGATTTTAGTTCAAACCATTTTAAATGCGTATCTGTGTTGTGTGTGCACCCGGGCACACTCAGGCAAGTGACAGTCAGAGGACAGCTCTCGGGATCCAGTTCCCTCTTTCCAGCAAGTGGATTCGGGGACCTAACTTAGGTTGTCAGGTTTACTGAGCTATCTTACTGGCCCAAGGTAGCTTTTATATGTTGCACAAGCGCTCTAAAAGCACATCTGAACACAGATTTAAGGAGCTAGAGAACATGTCGCGTAGAAACATCCACAGAAGTCTTGCTTTAGGGGACAGTGGCACAAATGTCCTGAAGTAGTCACACAGAGAAAGGCTGGTGTGGCCGTATTGATACAAATGAAAAGGTCTCTCTCTCTCTCTCTCTCTCTCTCTCTCTCTCTCTCTCTCTCTCTCTCT